>NW_017671069.1:212075-260468 GCF_001879085.1 Nicotiana attenuata | reverse complement strand
GAAAGGTGATGTGGAACCTCCTATGCCTAGAAATTGTATTTATCCATTTTCTCCTATTTTTTATAATATTCAGTTTAATCCTTTTTTTCTTTATTTTTCACATTTATGTGCTTTGAATAATAAAATCAACTGTCCCTCCTCTTAATTTTTCTCACCTAACCGTCGCTTATTTACTTCTCTTAATAGTAATTAACTGCTACAAGTAACCGGGGCCCACCGTTGGGCTAAGGATAATAGTGATTACCTGGTACAAACTTTCATAACACACGCTATTTTAACACTTGTTCTTTGAAGAAAATTTGATTCCAGGACCAAAATGTCGAACTCTCAATTAGCAACCCTACACGTTGATATTAATTTGGGCCACCATGGCGAAAATGATA
Organism: Nicotiana attenuata; assembly: GCF_001879085.1. Taxonomy (NCBI): domain Eukaryota; kingdom Viridiplantae; phylum Streptophyta; class Magnoliopsida; order Solanales; family Solanaceae; genus Nicotiana; species Nicotiana attenuata. The sequence continues at coordinate 260,085 of NW_017671069.1, read as the reverse complement.
ACATAGCACCAAGGACGACGTACTCCCGTTTGGCCTCGATGGATTTCCGGCTGTAGATCCAATCGACGTCATCTCACATGTAGGCATTAACGCAAATTTGGTCGTCGATCCTGAGGGAAGCATCCGTGGGAATTTTCGATCAGCCGCTCAAAGCACTCATGGTGGTGAAGATGGTGGGATCAGCCTACATGTGATCTTCGAAATGTTGCAGGCTCAACAGGCAGCGATAGCATAGCTCCAAAACCAGAATCACCTACCGAGTAGGATCGAGCCCGATCCATCCCAAGAGGTTGTCCACAGGGTCGAATTGGTTTCAAGAAAATCTAACAAGAAAGAATCGGAGACCAATCCCGCAATCATGAAGATTCTCGAAGAACTGAGAAAACGAATTGAGTTGGGGAAAAGAAGATCGAAGCAAACGACAAGAAGGTGGAAACTTACGACTCCAGTGTGAGGACCCGGCTAGTCGTCTCATGAGTTACCGCTCCGTTTCCCCCATTTCTGCTTCTTTATGGCTTGTTTATCCGTGTTTTGAGGTATCGGGTTCGTCGGATTGGTTTTGTTGAAGTTTGAGACACTTAGTCTCTTTTAGGAAGGTTTAAGTTTGAAAAGTCAATTGGATGTTGACTTATATGTTAGAGGGCTCGGATGTGAGTTCCGATGGTTCGGTTAGCTTCGGGAGGTGATTTATGACTTAGGAGTGTGATCAGAATGGGTTTTGGAGGTCCGGAGTAGATTTAGGCTTGAATTGGCGAAGTTGATATTTTGGCGATTTCCGGTGGGTAGGCGAGATTTTGATATAAGGGTCAGAATGGAATTTCGAGAGTTGCAGTAGCTTCGTTATGTGATTTGGGATGTGTGTGCAAAATTTTAGGTCATTCGGACGTGGTTTGGTTTGGTTTTTGATCAAAAGCGTATTTCGGAAGATTTTAGAAACTTAGGCTTGAATCCGATGTGTTTTGGGTGATTTGATATTGTTTGAGGTGTTTTGATGATTGGAACAAGTTTGAATAAGGTCTTAGGATGTGTTGGTGCCTTTGGTTGACGTCCCGGGGGCCTCGGGTGAGTTTCGGGTGGTCAATCGGATCATTTTGAGTTAAGGAAGTTGCAGATTTTGAATTCGCGTTCGCGAGTGGACCCTCGCGTTCGCGAAGGGTCAGGAAGGGATGCGTCAGGTTTGGCCTTCGCGTTCGCGAAGGGGAGTCACGCGTTCGCGAGGTTAGGGATTGTAAGCTTCGCGTTCGCGAGAGTCTAGGCCGCGTTCGCGTAGGGTCTTTTTGGATCAGTTGGTTTGGGGTCAAGTGTTTTTCGCGTTCGCGACTAGGGGATCGCGTTCGGGAAGGGTTGTCTGTGTAAGTCATTGCGTTCGCGTAGGCTGTGTCGCGTTCGAGTAAGAGGAAATTTGGTCAAAGTAAGTTTGTGCTTCACGAAGGGGATGGTTTGACCGCGTTCGCGAAGAAGGAAAGTCAGGCCTGGGCAGAATGTTTATAACTCGTTTTATCCGCGATTTTGGGGCTCATTTCCTCCATAGTTGTTCATTTTGGGAGATTTCTGAAGGAGATTGAAGAGGGATTCAAGGGGAAACGCTTGGAGGTAAGATTCTTGGACTAAAAAAACTCGATTATTATGTGAATTCCACCTAGAAAATCATGAAAACTAAGCCTAAAATTTAAGAGCTAGGGCTTGAGAATTGGACTTTTGATTTGGGATTTGAAGGACCATTTGGGGTCAGATTTGAACACTTTTGATATGTATGAACTCGTGGGGAGATGAGGAATCTATTGATGTAAAAATTTCTGAGTTTCGAGAAGTGGGCCCCAGGCTCGGGTTTTGGTAATTTCGGGATTTTTGGTATTTTTCGATTGTTTTTGCTTGGGCTTTGTTCCCTTAGCATATTGGGACGTATTCGTTCTAATTTTGGATAGATTCGACGCGCGTGGAGACCAATTCGAGGGGCAAAGGCGTCGCGAGCTAGAGATTTAGCCGGTTCGAGGTGAGTAATGATTGTAAATGATGTTCTGAGGGTTTGAAACCCCGGATTGCACATCGTAGTGCTATATTGAGGTGAGGCACATGCTTGATGACGAGCGTGGGGTCGTACGCTGTAGGGGACTGTGACTTGGTCCGTCCCAATTGATGATTTTACCGCGTATTTGACTGAAATCTATTTGTTATCATCATTATTTGGGTTGCATGCCATATTTGGGCTTCGTGCCAACTATTTGAACCCTTCGGGGATCCTTGTTAATATTTCATCACTGTTTTGACTTTATATTTGAACTCAGTCATGTTATTTTCCACTGTTTTCAAAACTCAGCTATGTTCACTCAGTTTTAATACTCAAATGATATTTAAATGATGTTTTGGACTGAGAAACACTGTTTTACTGTTGTCCGAGAGGCATATGTGATTTTTGACTGAGTAAGGCTGAGGCCCTGTGTTGTGAGGATATCTTTTGGGTCGGGCTGCACGCCGCAGCGGTGATACACTGATATTGATGTGAGGCCGAAGGCCTGAGATATGTACGCCACGAGGTGGCTTGATTGATATGAGGCCGAGGGCCTAGATTTGATGCCACGAGATGGCTTGTTATTGCGCTTGGGCCGAAAGGGGCCCCTCCAGGAGTCTGCACACCCCTAGTGAGCGCGGGTACCCATTGTGATGTAATATGTAGCCCGAGGGGCTGGTATGGTTCTGTGTGATTGCCCGAGGGGCTGGTACTGTTCTGAGATATTGTCCGAGGGGCGGATTTGTTGACATTGTGCCCGAGGGGCGAACCTTATATGCTTATCTTTCTTATTTGCCTATCATTTACCTGTTTAAATGTGTATCTATGCCCGAGGGGCGGATTTCTGTGCTTATCTACACTAGTTGTTCTGCATTCATTTGCGTAACTGTTGAAAAAGTCTTTTCAAAAAAGTTTAAACTGAGCTAAGATGTTTTAAGGGATTTTACAGCTTCATTGCTTTCCACTGGCTTTTGAAACTGCTTCTATACAGCATGTTGATGCTCTTTTCGTGATTTCTTATCACTCAGTCTTTATTTATGATTATTACTCACTGAGTTGGCACTACTCATTTTACTCCCTGCACCTTGTGTGCAAATTCAGGTATTTTCTGAGCTTGGTGGCAGTTGTCATTGGAGTTAGCAAGGTAGCTGTCTGGCGATCGCGGCTTTGCTTTTTCCTTCTTTATTCCTCCTTATGTATTATTGCGATTTTTCCGACCATTGATGTGACTAGACAATTGTAGTAGATGCTCATGACTAGTGACACCCCGGTATCGGGCTGAGTTGGGTTGTATTCTGCAAATTGTTTTGTATTGTCATTGTTACTTCTGAGTTATATCATGTTCTAGACGTAATGCTTATTGTATAATTGTTTAAAAATTAGATTGGAAATGTGTCGGCTGGCCTTGTCTTCACGAGAGGCGCCACCACGACCGGGTCTGGGTTTAGGGTCGTGACAAGTTGGTAAGAGCCTAGGTTACATAGGTCTCACGAGTCATGAGCAGGTTTAGTAGAGTCTTGTGGATCGGTACGGAGACGTCTGTATTTATCCTTGATAGGTTGCAGAACCTTTAAGAAAAACTTCACATTCTTGAACTCTTATTGTGCGTCCTTGATTCAGCTTAAAATATAACTCTTCGAATTCCTTCCACGCATTCGTATGCGCGAACGAGCGCTCAGTATCAGATGTGCATCGATGGCTTGTGATTCCCCGATTGAGGGGCGAGATGTGATCTCTATGTGCTGATGTTGGGCCAGTCTGGAGGACTCGAGGCCGGATTTTTGCCTATAGCTTGAACACCGCGGTGCTGATTGTGTGAGCAAGTGCTTTTAAATTTATATGTTCGGTATTTTCCCTATTAGTGGAAGTGACGGTTGGATGGCTATGTAATGAGAACGTTAGTGCTGCGAGATGTATTCGTATGATTTGGAAGCGGCGAGAAAGGTCCGCTAGAGGATAGAGGAACTATTAGGTGCTTGATTTCCGTCTTGATTTGAGTTATAGCCCCGAGTTATGGGTGTTTGAAGGATCTTTTCATGTCTCCTAGTCGGGAGTGAAGTAAACTTCATGTTGCGGTACGAGTTCAGACTCAGAAAAACTAAGTGACTGCGTAAAGTTTATGTCGGTGGATGGTAGATAGGGATGTTAGTTGGAGGCAAAGCAGGTGGGTTATCTCCTGCGGAGTGTTCTTAAGTTGTGCGATCCTTATGTTGTTGTTAGAAGGTCTCCCTTACCAGTGATTATGTGTGTTGCAATTGAATTTTTGTCGCTTAAGAGTGTGGGCTTGACTGTTACGAGAGTAAATGTGAGATTTGCAGAAGATATGAAGTACCAGATGGTCTTTGTTCCACAAGCTTATGAAGGATTGAGTTAATCTCACTATTGTATTATAGCAGCAATAAAGTATATGCGTTATGAGTTATGGTGTGTGTTTTGATCTATGGCTTCGAGCCAAGCGGGGGAGTTGCTATTGATTAGCTGATTGCACGGTTATATGCTATGTTGGTTCCAGTTCGAGGCGTATTTGTGAATCAGTTATGGCTCGAGTAAAGGAAATTTCAATAAAGGTTATGTTATGCTTTATGGGTGTATGAGAATCGGGCAATGACTTGAATTGTTATTGATAAGGAATGCTCGGTGTATAGAGCAGGAAGTTGCTTGGTTGTATTGGGATGAGGTTTCATTCTATGGTGTCGAAGTGCCAATGAGGCACGGGTTGTTCGGTTCATTTGATCGGGCTAATTGTAGTTTGAGTAGAGTGGTTGACTCTAGAGAATGGTTCTAATGCGTTCAAGATTTTTCATGTAATAAGTGGAAACTTTCGAGTTGTATTTTTGGCTAAAAACTAATGTTGCACTGGAAGGTGTCAAGACTAGTAGTATTTCTATATCATTATGAGGTTCTGTATAACAGTATCAAGAAGGTAAAGGTAATGGCCTTGGATTCGCAAGAAGTCCTTTCAGGGTAGGTATTTTGAATGTGGTGCTTTTGGGAACATTTAAAAGAGTATTCAGCGGGTTGCAAACCTTAGACTGTGTGGTATCATGCTTGGGTCTCGTGTGGTAAGTCTGGGTTGAGGAATTGTGGTGCTTCAGCAAGAGGGAGTATCAAGTCGAAGGTAAATCAGAAGGAAGCTCGGAAAGATGGGATAGTTTGGTAGTATGCCGAACCAGTATGGCAAGGATATGATCAGTTCTTTGGATGTTTGCGAGGTAATGAGCTTTTACAGGTGTTTCACGGCAATGCTCTTAGATTTTGAGTGGCCTGCGTAGCTTGGTTGAGTTAGAAGGATTCAGTCCTGACGGTTTAGTTTTGTGCAAGTGGAATACGGAGAGTTCTTGATGGTTTCTACCACAGTTGGAGGTATATATTTTTGGCGAGCGTGAGAAGCACAGGATGTGCAGTGATTTTCTTCTAGGTAGGGTCAATGGAAAGTTCTTGACTAGTTGAGTACGTAGATATTTGTGGATCGGAAGGGAGATGAAGTTCTCATGTTATCCTAAGATGGTATGGTATATGCGGTATATTGTAGAGGATTGAGATTTGCGTGTGTAGGGTTACGGTTCAGTTCTGAACGGAAGGTCATGAAATTCTTGGACAGCACGGGCAGTTTCAGACAATTAGAGAAATGAGCTTTAGATAATTAGAGAAACGGTCTTCGGATGATTAAGGAAATGGTATTGCTAATTGGGGTGATTGACGAGGGTATATGTTTCAGAAAAAGGCAATGTGATTAAGTTGATGGTACCTCGGTAGTATTGCGGCACTTTCTTGTTAGATTGACTGTTGATATTCGAGTTTGCTTGGTGGCATGGAAGAATTTTTGAGTATATCTCGTGGAATGATTGGGATCAGGTATGGTGATTTGTGTGCTATATGGAATTGGAGACTGGGAGTTGTCGTGTTCAGGCTATGTTGTGGTTGTGGGTCGCGTGTATCGGCACTGTTTAGAGACTATCGGGGTTCGGAGACCCGAGTGGATCTTTTGTTGCTTGGTACGTTAGATTTTGGAGGTGATATTGGGTATGGACTGGTTGTCTCAGTGTTGTGTCATTCTGAGCTATTGCGCTAAGGCGGCAATATTGGTTATGCCGGGAATGCCACAGATCGAGTGGCGAGGTTCGACGGATTGTGTTCTTAGTAGGGTGGTTTTATATTTCGAAGGCCTAGCAGATGGCTGGGAAGGATTTTTTTCTTATTTTGGGCTCTCGTGATGGATGTCAGTGTAGAGGCTCCTCATATTGATTCAGTTCCGGTGGTGAGGGACTTTTCGGATGTGTGTCTTGTGGCCGGGCATGTCGCCAGGCAAGGCTGTTGATTTCGATATTGAATTGATGTCGGGCACCGTATCGTATGGCGCTGATAGAGTTAAAAGAGTTGAAGGAGCAGCTTCAGGACTTTCTTGATAAGGTTCGTAGCCAATGTGGATGCGTATTCTGATTTGAATCGGCTTGGTTGGCTCCAGATTGTATTGTTGAGGGTGTGTTTTCGAATGTTATTGAGCTTATTAGTAATATGGAGAGGTCTATGAGTTACCTTTCTGTGTTGCGAGGTGTTATGATTTGTTGGTTATAGGCACGTGTGGTGCGGCTCTATTGGGGTCTCATAATGAAAGTCGAGCGGGAAGAGTAATTGGGTATTGCTCGATGAATGGCGTATCGGTTATGTCCTTTTGGGTTTGCGTGGTGTATGTTATTTGCTTCACCGTGGGTGTGATGATTTGCTTTGGTTCCAGACATCAAATTGTATGTGGTTGTCGATTTCGAGCATAGTGACTTGAGGGGTTTCATGTGGAGCAGTATTTGGATAGGATCGCGCAATGCAGCGAAGTTATGTGGAGGTATGACCTTGTGGGGTAGATTTGTGTGCTCTATTTCTATGATGTGAGACGGGTTATCCACCTTGTCTGGTGGTGGTACTGGTGATCTTGAGGTACAACTCTTTCATTTGAGTCACTTTCAGGATTTGAGTACGTTCGGATTGTTTCTTATTGGTGTGTGGATTGCACGAGTTGCGGTTTTAGATCGTATTGATGTGTCATATTACCAGAGTAGTTGTGTTGGATTAGATGAGATCTTTGGGATCTAGAATGAATACAAACGGATTCGGTTTCAGTGTGTTGGAAGGGTAATATCGAGGTTTGGCCCAGAAATTTGCTATGGTCTTTGCCAAAGGAGAAGTGGCTTCATGAATGGTTGATTTAAGAAATGATTATAGCTTACTGTGTGTTTTAGTTATCATTGGCAGTATATGAATGCATTGGGATGAGACTTTAGTTGATAAGAGGTTTTCTATCGGTATTCGATTGTTGTGTGCAGCTGCTGTGATTAGAAGTTATCGCTACAAATGTTTGAGTTATGTGGTATATCATGTAATTGCACCTGAGGTTGCAGGTATGGGTTATTACAGCTTGTTCGGGCTCATTCAGTGTATAGATATGAGATTCTGATCTTGTGGATGATTTCCGAAGTAGAAATGTGGTTCTAAGGTTTGTGGGCTAGATGGGATTGTGAAAAATTTCAGTTGCATTGTGTTATCGGACCTATAGGAGATAGAGTGACGTGGGATCACCCCCCGGGTACATGCATGGTAAGGTTATTCAGCGATTGGTTGGCTTTTGGAACAACTCTAGGCACGTTCGAGGACGAACGTTGTTTAAGTTGGGGAGGATGTGACGACCTGGTCAGTCGTCTCATGAGTTACCACTCCGTTTCCCCCATTTCTGCTTCTTTATGCCTTGTTTATCCGTGTTTTGAGGTATCGGGTTGGTCGGATTGGTTTTGGTGAAGTTTGAGACACTTGGTCTCTTTTAGGAAGGCTTAAGTTGGAAAAGTCAATCGGATGTTGACTTATGTGTTAGAGGGCTCGGATGTGAGTTCCGAAAGTTTGGTTAGCTTCGGGAGGTGATTTATGACTTAGGAGTGTGATCGGAATGGGTTTTGGAGGTCCGGAGTAGATTTAGGCTTGAATTGGCGAAGTTGATATTTTGGCGATTTCCGGTGGGTAGGCGAGATTTTGATATAAGGGTTGGAATGGAATTTCGAGAGTTGTAGTAGCTTCGTTATGTGATTTAGGATGTGTGTGCAAAAGATTAGGTCATTCGGACGTGGTTTGGTTAGGTTTTTGATCAAAAGCGTATTTCGGAAGATTTTAGAAACTTAGGCTTGAATCCGATGTGTTTTGAGTGATTTGATATTGTTTGAGGTGTTTTGATGATTGGAACAAGTTTGAATAAGGTTTTAGGATGTGTTGGTGCCTTTGGTTGAGGTCCCGGGGGCCTCGGGTGAGTTTCGGGTGGTCAATCGGATCATTTTGTGTTAAGGAAGTTGCAGATTTTGAGTTCGCGTTCGCGAAGGGTCAGGAAGGGAGGCGTCAGGTTTGGCCTTCGCGTTCGCAAAGGGGAGTCACGCGCTCGCGAAGGGTCGGGATTGTATGCTTCGCGTTCGCGAGAGGCTAGGCCACGTTCGCGTAGGGTCTTTTTGAATCAGTTGGTTTGGGGTCAAGTGTTTTTCGCGTTCGTGACTAGGGGATCGCGTTCCCGAAGGATTGTCTATGTAAGTCATCGCATTCGCGTAGGCTGTGTCGCGTTCGCGTAAGAGGAAATTTAGTCAAAGTAAGTTTGTGCTTCGCGAACGCGATGGTTTGACCGCGTTCGCGAAGAAGGAAAGTCAGGCTTGGGCAGAATGTTTTTAACTCGTTTTATCCGCGATTTTAGGGGTCATTTCCTCCATAGTTGTTCATTTTGGGAGATTTTTGAAGGAGATTGAAGAGGGATTCAAGGGGAAATGTTTGGAGGTAAGATTCTTGGACTAAAAAAACTCAATTATTATGTGAATTCCACCTAGAAAATCATGAAAACTAAGCCTAAAATTTAAGAACTAGGGCTTGAGAATTGGACTTTTGATTTGGGATTTGTACGACCATTTGGGGTCGGATTTGAACACTTTTGATATGTATGAACTCGTGGGGAGATAAGGAATCTATTGATGTAAAAATTCTGAGTTTCGAGAAGTGGGCCCGGGGCTCGGGTTTTTGTAATTTCGGGATTTTTGGTATTTTTCGATTGTTTTCGCTTGGGCTTTGTTCCCTTAGCATATTGTGACGTATTCGTTCTGATTTTTGATAGATTCAACGCGCGTGGAGGCCGATTCGAGGGGAAAAGGCGTCGCGAGCTAGAGATTTAGCCGGTTCGAGGTGAGTAATGATTGTAAATGATGTTCTGAGGGTTTGAAACCCCGGATTGCACATCGTAGTGCTATATTGAGGTGAGGCACACGCTTGATGACGAGCGTGGGGTCATGCACTGTTGGGGACTGTGACTTGGTCCGTCCCGATTGATGATTTTACCGCGTATTTGACTGAAATCTATTTGTTATCATCATTATTTGGGCTGCATGCCATATTTGGGCTTCGTGCCAACTATTTGAACCCTTCGGGGATCCTTGTGGATATTTCCTCACTGTTTTGACTTTAAACTTGAACTCACTCATGTTATTTTCCACTGTTTTCAAAACTCAGCCATGTTCGCTCAGTTTTAATACTCAAATGATATTTAAATGATGTTTTGGACTGAGAAACACTGTTTTACTATTGCCCGAGAGGCTTATGTGATTTTTGATTGAGTAAGGCCGAAGGCCTGTGTTGTGAGGATATCTTTTGGGTCAGGCTACATGCCGCAGCGGTGATACACTGATACTGATGTGAGGCCGAGGGCCTGAGATATGTACGCCACAACGTGGCTTGATTGATATGAGGCCGAGGGCCTAGATTTGATGCCACGAGATGGCTTGTTATTACTCTTGGGCCGAAAGGGGCCCCTCAAGGTGTCTGCACACCCCCAGTTAGCGCGGGTACCCATTGTGATGTGAGATGTAGCCCGAGGGGCTGGTATGGTTCTACGTGATTGCCCGAGGGGCTGGTACTGTTCTGAGATATTGCTCGAGGGGTGGATTTGTTGACATTGTGCCCGAGGGGTGAACCTTATGTGCTTATCTTTCTTATTTGCCTGTCATTTACCTGTTTAAATGAGTATTTTTGCCCGAGGGGCGGATTTTTGTGCTTATCTACACTAGTTGTTCTGCATTCATTTGCGTAACTGTTGAAAAAGTCTTTTCAAAGAAGTTTCAACTAAGCTAAGATGTTTTAAGGGATTTTGCAGCTTCATTGCTTTCTACTGGCTTTTGAAACTGCTTCTATACAGCATGTTGATGCTCTTTTCGTGATTTCTTATCACTCAGTCTTTATTTATTATTATTACTCACTGAGTTGGCAGTACTCATTTTACTCACTGCACCTTGTGGGCAAATTCAGGTATTTTCTGAACTTGGTGGCAGTTGTCATTAGAGTTAGCATGGTAGCTGCCTGGCGATCGCGGCTCTGCTTTCTCCTTCTTTGTTCCTCCTTATGTATTATTGCGACTTTTCTGACCATTTCGGTCTTGATGTGATTGGGCAATTGTAGTAGATGCTCATGGCTAGTGACAATCCGGTATCGGGCTGAGTTGGGTTGTATTCCGTGAATTGTTTTGTATTGTCATTGTTACTTCTGAGTTATATCATGTTCTAGACGTAATGCTTATTGTATAATTGTTTAAAAATTAGATTGGAAATGTGTCGGCTGGCCTTGTCCTCACGAGATGCGCCATCACGACCGGGTCTAGGTTTAGGGTCGTGACATCCAGGGTCGATCAAATCCTAGGGGCACCGCCAATATTGAAGGGACTGGACTCCAGAAAGTTCGTGCAAAAACCTTTCCCCCCGAGCGCGGCTCTAAAGCCGATCCCTAAGAAGTTCCGCATGCCCGAGATTCCTAAGTACAATGGAACGACCGATCCGAAGTAGCAAGTCACCTCTTAGACATGTGCTATCAAAGGGAATGATCTAGAGTATGACGAGATCGAATCTGTCTTGCTAAAGAAATTCGGAGAGACCCTATCAAAGGGAGCTATGATATTGTACCATAATTTATCACCCAATTCTATTGATTCATTTGCTATGCTTGCAGATTCTTTCGTAAAGGCACACTCTAGGGCCATCAAGGTCGAAACCAGGAAGTCGGACCTTTTCAAGGTAAGGCTGAAGGACAACGAAATGCTCAGAGAAATCATGTCACGATTCCAAATGGAACGGATGGAGTTGCCACCGGTCGCTGATGATTGGGTTGTTCGAGATTTCACTCAAGGACTCAATGTTCGAAGCTTAGTGGCTTCACAGCAGTTGAAGCAGAATTTGATAGAATACCCGGCTGTTACTTGAGCAGATGTGCATAATCGGTATCAATCAAAGATCAGGGTCGAAGACGATCAACTTGGGGCTCCTTCCGGGTCCGATTATCCTATCAGACCCGTCGATAGAATCAAGAGGGATATTGACCGAGAACCGAGGTTGAACAAAGATTGATATCAACCGTATAATGGAGATCGTAGGAGCAGCGGATCTAGGCGAAATTCTGCACGATTGAAAGGATAAGTGATCGAGGCCAAAGCTCTCGAGGGCTCATAAGCAAGAACAGCTTCGACACCTATCATACCTAAAGAGGCACCACGATTATTAGAGTACAACTTTAATGTTGATGCGGTTGCCATCATATCGGCTCTCGGACGCATCAAAGATACCAAATGGCATCGGAACCGATCCAGCCCAAAGGGATCCCAACCAAGCATGCAAATATCATGGCACTCATGGCCACACAACGGAGGATTATCGACAATTGAGAGAAGGGGTAGCATGATAATTCAACAACGGGCACCTTCGAGAATTTCTGAGCGACCGAGCCAAGAATCATTTCAGAAATAGGGATTCCGATAAACAAAACGAGCAAGATAAACCTCAACACGTCATTCATATAATCATCGGAGGGGTCAATATTCCTCAAGGTCCGATGTTAAAGCGCACCAAAGTATCAATCACAAGGGAAACATGAACCCGGGATTACATACCAGAAGGAACTTTATCTTTCCACGACGATGATGCAGAAGGAATCATGTAGCCCGATAATGATGCACTGGTAATATCTGTACTCATGAATAAAACTCGACTTAAATGTGTGTTAGTTGATCCAGGTAGCTCGGCCAACATCATTCAATCGAGGGTCGTAGAGCAACTCGGCCTACAGGACCAAATCGTGCCTGCGACCCGAGTGCTAAACGAATTCAACATGGATTGCAACACTACTAAGGGAGAAATAACATTATCGGTAAACATAGCCGGAACCACCCAGGAGACCAAGTTTTACGTAATCGAAGGGAACAATATGTACAACACCCTGTTCGGGAGACCATGGATCCATAACATGAGGGCTGTGCCCTCGACCCTTCACCAGGTATTAAAATTTCCAACACCAGAATGCATCAAGACGGTCTACGGGGAGCAACCCGCCGCAAAGGAGATGTTTGCCATTGATGAAGTAATTCCAATATCAACACTCTCATCAACAAAGGAGTCAGGTTCGAAAGCAAAACAGGAAGCCAAATAGCAATCACTGATGCCATCCTCGTCCCAAGCGGACAGCAGGGGACTGACGAATACGATGATTACGGGGTTCCTCGATACTTTATAGTCCCTGATGATTCCGACGCTACCAAATCAACCGTCGAAGAGATGGAGTAGGTCGTACTGATAAAAAATTTGCTCGATCAGAAGGTATACCTAGGCACTCCGTTAACTCCCGAGCTTAGGGAAAACCTCATTTCAATTTCTTATATCTAACATGGATTGTTTATCTTGGTCCCATCTCGATATGACAGAGATCTCGCCGGAGATCACTACTCACAAGCTGAGCCTGGACCCAAAATTCCATCTGGTCAAGCATAAAAAGAGACCCTAGTTTGAGATCAAGCATGCCTTCATCAAGGACAAAGTAACTAAAATCCTTAAAATAGGGTCCATCCGGGAGGTCAAATACCCGGAATGGTTAGCAAACGTAGTAGTAGTCCCTAAAAACGGAACAGAGTGCATGTGGATTATAAATATTTAAATAAGGCATGCCCCAAAGAATATTTCCCTTTGCCTAACATCCATCACATGATCGATGCCACGACCGACCACGAGATCCTCTATTTTCTTGATGCCTACTCCGGGTACAACCAATTACGGATGAACCTGGATGATCAAGAAAAGACCTCCTTCATCACTAAGTATGGCACATACTGCTATAAATAATGCCATTTGGATTAAAAAATGCCAATGCCACTTATCAACGCCTAGTAAACTGAATGCTCGAACAACAAATAGGAAAATCCATAAAAGTTTACATTGACGATATGTTAGTTAAGTCCCTGCGAGCAAAGGACCATTTAAAGCATTTGTAAGAAACCATCAATATATTGAAGAAGTACAACATGAAGCTGCATCCAGAAAAGTGCACGTTCGGAGTTGGATCTGGTAAATTTCTCGGGTTCATGGTGTCCAATGAGGAATCGAGATCAACCCCGACAAGATAAAAGCTATCGAGGATATCACGGTAGTAGATAATGTGAAGGCTATACAAAGGCTAACCGGTGCATTGCCGCCCTGGGGCGATTCATCTCGAGGTCCTCCGATAAGAGCCATCTATTTTTCTCGTTACTAAAGAAGAAAAACAACTTAACATGGACCCCGGAATGCCAACAGGCCTTATAAGAACTTAAGCAATATCTATCAAGCCCGCCATTGCTTCACACACCGAGGGGAGACGAATGACTATACTTGTATTGGCTGTATCTGAAATAGCGGTAAGTGGAGTCCTAGTTAGGGTAGAACAAGGTACGCAATTTGCAATTTATTATGTTAGCAGGACCTTAGGTGAGGTTGAAACTAGATATACTTACCTAGAAAAATTGGCACTCGCTTTACTAAGTGCTTCTAAGAAACTGAGACCATATTTTCAGTGCCATCCTATATGTGTTGTGACAACCTACCCATTACAAAATATTATGCATAAACCCGAACTCTCGGGATGATTGGCCAAATGGGCCGTGGAAATCAGCGGGTATGATATCGAATATCAACCCCGGACAACCATCAAATCTCAAATTTTGGCAGATTTTGTGGCCAACTTTACACCGACCCTAATACCCGAAGTCAAAAGAGAGTTGTTGGTAAACTCGGGGACGTCTATGGGAATCTTGACCCTCTTTACAGACGGTGCCTCGAATGCAAAGGGGTCCAAAATTGGATCGTGTTGAAGCCACCACAGGCAATATAGTTAGACAATCCATTACAACTATGAAATTCACTAACAACGAGGCCGAATATGAGGCCATGATTGCAAGCCTCGAACTGGCCAAAAGCTTGGGGGCGGAGGTGATCGAAGCTAATGTGACTCCCTCCTTGTTGTTTGAGCAAATAATTGCTAAACTAATTAATAGGATGAATCTCAGTTGAACTTAATAATCTCTAGATCAAATGGAACGAGATTTTGATACAGTGAGAACAGTATAGGGGTGCTAAGTAGTATGTGCAATACGATATAGTGGGCAAAATATATAACATCATAAATGTGCAATTAATGCAAGAGATGACAAGAGTTATACTATAATGGGATTGTCACCCAATGATTGTCTGATTGAGCACCGCCTCTTTCTGACGATATGAAAAGGTATGCAGCAGATGTGAATGTAGAATCTTGAGATTGATGGATGAAAGTTAAACAACATGTGCTTGAGTCAAGAGAATAAGACAATTCTTTCGTATATATCTTCTCTCCTTTTTACTTCTTTTCCTTCGAAAAGTGGCAGCCCCTTCTTATTTTCTAACCCTTCCTATTTATAAGGGACATTTTTCCAAAAAACCCTAAAAAGTATAATTTAAAGAATATTTCGAAGGCATATTCTTCCTGTCCTTTTCTGAGTTTGGACTACCAAAACTATTTCGTTTCAACTGCTTGCCTCTGGTTGTCATCCTTTGCTACAACGACCGTCAGTCGTTGTATGGTAGTGATTCCATCTCAAGTCTCGCTTATCTATTTTCGTGCTTGCAAAATTTGGACCTATACAGTTAGTCCCTCCGCTTGTTGAGGTCGTTGCCCTACACGTCCTTGATGAGCGGATATCATCCGTTCCTGTTGCACAATTTGGCTATTGAGTCGTGCCGGTTTGGCCGAGGCTGAGAGGTTGACACGTAAATCGATATAGTTATCAGGATGTGACGTCACTCCCATGCGCATCATCATTACGCACCTTCCCGAGACAGCGTCTAATTGCTTGTCGCTTTGGTTTTAGTGCCCTTGGCAGTCTTCTGCTACGATTCTCACGCCATCCAACCCTATGAACAGGTGAAGGTTTTGTTTCTTCAGAAACTTTTAGCCATTCCTTTGTGTACACATTTCCACTATTGATCATCTTTCTCAGTTCTTTAGCTCAGTTTTCGTGGTTTTGCTTCTCATCTTTTCTGTCCAATCACCGTTCCTCATTTTATGTTTTACCTACACACCCTCTATTACCAAGATGCCCATAACACAACGGACATACGAAGAAGTTTTCGACGCCACTCCGTTATCCATGGCCCCTCCTTCTAGTGGCGAGGATATAGCAGTTGAGGAGGGGAATAGTTTCCCTACCGTAGAGGAGATACAACCAAGAAACCCTATGTCCAGGAATGGTTTCCACAAGGAACCTGCCCTTTCCCCCATTCCGGTGGTCTCTGAAACTGAGCCGGCTCACATAAATAAACTACGGTCTACGTACAATATTCCTCCTCATGTCGAGATGGTTCCAGTTAGGAGGGAGGTCCATAGACCGGGATATTGTGCTTTCTACGTGTATCCTTTTATGATTGGTCACACCCTCCCTCTTCTTCCACTGGCAGAGGAATTCTGTCGGTTCTATGAAGTCTTCACGGCACAACTATCTCCGTATACGTATAAAATCTTTCTAGTGTTGACGAAATATGCGGAGTTGGCTGGGTGTGAAGTTAGCCTTTATCATCTTTTACATTCCCCGAGTTTTTATAGGGGCACCATGATACACTTGCGACATCGTGGGACCAGGGGGTTGGTGGTCGAAACGGACGACCGGGCGAGCTGCAAATTTTGGCACAAATATTTCTTCATCAAAACTGAGCACCTGGTGTCCGACCCTGCTGGATTTCCAGAACAGTGGAATCATAATCGTAGGTGTTGGTACTTGTTGTTTACTTTCGTTCTTTCTAATTTGTATTTACTTGTGACTTTTCTGTGCAGCTGAGAGATGTGCACCTTTTTTCATTGTTGGTATCGAGGACTAGGTAGCTCGCGTACTACCTTGTGTGGTGGGAATTCGAGATTGGTTCGCCTTCCTCCAACATATTGGGCCGAAAGTTCCATCTGGTAAGTGTTCCTTTTGCTTTGGCCTTTGACTGTTTGTTGTCGTTTGTTGACATAACCTCTTCATGGTGATAGGTCGTAGGGCTTCCAAGAAAAAGTCCCCGGTCCCAGCATTTCTCCAGGCCGTCGCATCGACGGGGATGCAATTTGCCTTAGTTGAGTCCGTCTGAGGAGGTTGTGCTCAGATTGTACCAGCAAGAGACTCTTCTCATGACGTCATTGTACGAGATGAGATATCCTCTCGACCCATCTACCACCTTATGGACGAGCCCTCCAACGGGGATATATTACCGTCGAAGAAAAGGAGGAGGGTAGAGCTTGGGAAGGCCGTCGCCGATATTGGAAAAACTAGAATTGATGCTTCGGGAGCGGCGTCTTTGCCTGGGTCAGGCACAAGTCCCGTTTTTATGGCGGACGCCATTTTTGGCGGGGAGGTCCCCCAGGGCCGAAGGAATATATCAAGGCGGGGGATCTATACGATCCGCCGAGGGTGGCGCATCATCTGTTGTCGGAGGAGGTGGAGTTGTACTTGTCGAGGACGACGGTTCAGGTTCGAACGTCGACCCCGAAGATGTACGAGCTTTCTTTGAGCGACATACTCGCGTGGAAGTGAGGACGGAGGGTCCTGATCAACACATAGTCATCCCTGTGGATTACGACTTGTTGGCGAATGCGAGCATGCAGCGTCGGCATTCGCCCCTTTGTGCGCTGCGTCCAAGAGCGCAGTGCTTAAGGCGATGAGTGATGTAGAGCTATCGCAGAGCATTTCCGGCAGGGCTTTGCGGGTAAGTGCTTCTCTTTTTTCTTTTTGTTTTTGGATTCATTTTGTATAATTAACCCACTCCTCGTTTTGAATTTGCTTTGCATGCTAGACCCTCATTATGGAGATTGAGCGCGATCGGAGGGATACGCGGAAGACGGCCGATTTTGGGAAAGTGGCCTCTAAATATAAGGAGTACCTCACCAAACATCGTGCATTGGCCGATCTCTTTACTTAGGACAACGATTTTCAGCTGTTTCATGACGGTCTCAAGAAGAAGGAGAAACAGTTGGCGCGAAAGGTCGAAGAGCTGAAAGAGCGGGACGAAGACCTGATGAAGGCCATTTCCCGATGCAGTGAACTTGAGGTGGCTCTTAAGGCCAAGGAAGATGAACTTGAGATGAGCAAGGGGGTGATGGCCGAGAACGCCGACCTTGAAGCGCGGATGGCTACCTCAACTGCTAAGCTTGACAGGAGGGCGGCGGAGGCTGTCAACCTCAGGGGCGAGCTTAGTGTTAAGGCCTATGAATTGGCTCGTGCCAAAAGGGATAGGGCGACTACCATCTCTGAGGTAGCGGCTTTGGAAGACGCCCTTCGCGTTTGTAGATCTGAACGGGATAATGAGGTAGAGACGCCTGCGCTCACGGTAGTGAGGTTTGAGGAACATATCCAAGATATAGAGGCGGAGTTGTCCGTGTTGAACGAACAAGTTACTACTTTAAAGGCGGAGGATGTGCGACGACAGTCGCAACCCTCTACATCTCATGCTTCGGCTGATCCTGTTGTGCCGCGGAATTTATATGAGAGATGGGTCCATGCCGAAGCTCGACTGGACGTGTACAAGTCCCTTCAAGCCAATGGGAAGGTTTCCAAGGCAGAACTTCGGGATGTGCGTGTTAAAGCACGTGCAGCTCGTGAGGCTTGCGGTTATGACTCCGATACGCCTGACGGAGATGACATTGATGATGATGATGCAGACAGGCTTACCTCCGATTGTTGGTATAATGAGGAGTATGCCACGGGGGATGATGTGGCGTAGGCTTTGTTGTATTTATTTTTGCTTTGCTATTTTTATGAGGGCATTTTTGAGCCCCTTGTAAAAACTTTTGTAATTTATCAGTTGTAACGGAATGGTTACTTTTTGTTGTGTACCTCTGACTTGTTATTTTTGTTTGTTGCGGGGGGGGGGGGGGGGGAATGCTTTCAAGCCTCGTGTGATGTTTTTTGTCGTAGGTGGTCGTGGAACTTAGTAACTCGAACAAGGTTGTATAAAGTGACTCGGGCGGCGTCAGATGTCAAGTAATCCATGCAACGTCGAGTATTAAATGATTCGAGCGAAGTCGAACTCTTCATTTGGTGAGGGCCTTTGCCGTAGGGGTGTTATTTCGAGTTGGTCGAAATGTTAACCCGTCGTAATTCGAGCGATGTCGAACTCTTTTCATTGGCGAAGGCCTTTGCCGTAGTGGTTTTATTTAGAGTTGGTCGAAATGTTAACCCATCGTAATTCGAGCGATGTTGAACTCTTTTCTTTGGCGACAACCTTTGCCGTAGGGGTGTTATTTCGAGTTAATGTCGAAATGTTAACCCGCTGTGGTTCGAGCGAGGTCAAACTCTTTTCTTTGGCGACGGCATTGCCTTAGGGATGTTATTTCGAGTTAATGTCAAAATGTTAACCCATTGTGGTTTGAGTGAGGCCGAACTCTTTTTTTTGGCGACGGCCTTTGCCTTAGGGGTGTTATTTCGAGTTAATGTCAAAATGTTAACCCGTTGTGGTTCGAGCGAGGTCGAACTCTGTCCTTTGGTGACGGCCTTTGCCGTAGGGGTGTTATTTTAAGTTAATGTGGAAATGTTAACCCGTTGTGGTTTGAGCAATGTCGAACTTGTTTCATTGTATCTAGTCCTTTCATCGTTCGGCCTGGAGATGTCATCGGCAGGCGGGGCGATGAATTATACTTTGAACTTCGAGACGTCCCCCTTGTCGCCTCCTTAAAAACCTCCCCGAGAAAACCCAATTGGGATAAAACCCGAGTGAGGGAAAATGAGTATGACTTGGGTGGCGTCGTTTTTCAGAAGTGGAAGTATTTGAGGTGGACGACATTCCAGTTGTTTTGTAGTAGTTTTCCCTCCATTGTTTCTAGTTGGAATGCCCCTTTGCTTGCCGCCGCTGTGATTTTATACGGCCCATCCCAGTTGGTTCCCAGTTTTCCTTCTTTCGGGTCTTGGTCGCTTGTGTTTTGGCCTTGAGGATGTAGTCCCCGACTTTGAGTGGTCGTATTTTGGCCTTCTTGTTGTAGTACCTTTCCGCTTGTTGTTTTTGGGCTACCATCCTTACATGAGCCATATCTCTCTGTTCTTTTACTTCATCGAGGTATTGTTTTCTATTCTCGTTGTTGTTTGGTCCACTTTCATTGTAGTATCTCAGTCTAGGTTCTCTGACCTCAACGGGTGTAACGGCTTCAGTCCCGTAGACTAATGAATATGGCGTTTCGCCTGTGCTGGTTTTTGGCGTAGTGCGGTAGGCACATAATACCTCTGGTAGCAGTTCCGGCCATAGCCCTTTGGCGTCCTCGAGCTTTTTCTTTAGTATATTCAATATTCTTTTGTTGGAGGATTCTGCTTGACCGTTGCCAGCGGGATGGTATGGCGTGGAGAGTATTCGCTTGATGCGCCATTTTTCAAAGAACTCGATCGTCTTTTTTCTGATAAACTGAGGTCCATTGTCGCATATGATTTCTTTGGGGATGCCGAAGCGGCATATGATGTATTTCATATGAATGTGATGACTTTCTGTTCGCGTATTTGGGCGAACGCACCTGTTTCCACCCATTTGGAAAAGTTGTCAGTTAGAACTAAAAGGAAACGTGCCTTACCTTGCCCTGCTGAGAGGGGTCCGGCAATGTCCATTCCCCATTTGATGAATGACCATGGCGAAGTGACGGAGTGCAGGAGTTCTCCCGCTTGGTGTATCATAGGTGCTTACTTTTGGCATTGCTCACATTTCTTGACGTAATCCGCGGCTTCCCTTTTCATAGTAGGCCAGTAGTATCCTGCCCGAATGAGGCATCTGACGAGGGCTCGGATGCCTGTATGGGCACCGCAGTGACCCTCGTGTGCTTCTTCGAGTACACGCCTTGTTTGATTTGGTCCTAGGCATTTTGTCAAAGGACCGCCGAACGTCCTTTTGTAAAGGTTGTGATTTATGAGGCTGTACCTAGCCGCCTGTATTTGAAGCTTTTTGGCTTCCTTTTTGTCTTGCGGGAGTGTTCCCTCCTGCAAATATGTCATGATGCGGTTGCGCTAATCCCAAGTTAAATTTATAGAATGTACCTCAACTTGACGAGTGAAGGAGGGTGACCACATTCTCCTTGGTGATATTTTTGGTTGCTGCTTCCAGTTTGGCGAGGCCATCTGCTTCAATATTTTGCGCCCGGGGTATTTGGTTGAGTCGGCATTCATCAAATTCTGGCAGTAGTTTATGGATTTCTGTCCAATATTTCTGCAGCCTTTTTTCCTTGATTTGGAAAGTAACTTGGTTAACGACGACTTGTGAGTCGCACCTGAGGACGACTCGTCGTGCACCATATTTGAGGTCAGTCCTGTAATTACGGCCTCATACTCGGCCTCGTTGTTAGTCATTTCGGGGCACCGTATGGACTGGCAAATTACTTCACCTGTTGGGACTTCAAGTACGAGTCCCAGTCCAGATCCCGATGCATTAGATGCGCCGTCACTGTAGAGGACCCAGAGGTCGAAATGCCCGGGGGAGGTGCGAAGTGCTTCCTGCTCAACCTCAGACGATATTTTAGCACTGAAGTCGGCGACGAAGTCAACAAGCACCTGCGACTTTATCGCTGTTCAAGGCTGATAGGTTATATTGTGCTCGCTCAATTCTATGGCCCATTTGGACAATCTTCTCGACAACTCGGGTTTATGCAAGATGCTCCTGAGGGGGAAAGTCGTTACCACCGATATGGGGTGACATTGAAAATATGGTCTGAGCTTTCGTGAAGCTATGGCCAACGCAGAGCCAGTTTTTTGAGGTGGGGATACCTCGTTTTGGTGTCAACTAAGGTTTTGCTGATATAATAAATCGGGGATTGCGTACCTTTGTTTTCGCGGACCAAAACTGCGCTTACCGCGACTTCTGAGACGGCCAGGTAGATCAGGAGGCGTTTGCCGGGATCTGCCTTAGCAAGTAGTGGCGGTGAGGACAAGTATGCTTTTAGTTTTCTCAGGGCCTCGATGCAATCTGAATTCAATTGGAGCCCGTTGTCTTTCTTTAGCATGTTAAAAAATTTATGGCATCTGTCGGATGACCGTGAGATGAACCTCGATAGGGCGGTTATTCGGCCCATCAGTTTTGTACCTGTTTTTTTCCGGTTAATATTTCAGGTATTCTTTCAATGGCCTTGATTTGGTCTGGATTGACCTCGATGCCTCTTTGTGATACCAAGAAACCGAGGAATTTGCCTGAGGTTACGCCCAAGACGCACTTCCATACCGGCTTAATATGCTGAAGGCCTCTGTAAGGTGGTCAATGTGGTCCCCTTTCCTTTTGGATTTGACCAACATGTCGTCGATGTAAACCTCCATCGTTTTGCCGAGTTGGTCTTTGAACATTTTGGTGACCAACCTTTGGTATGTCGCCCCCGCATTCTTTAATCCGAAAGGCATGACTCTATAGCAGTACGTTCCCTAGTGAGTGATGAAAGTAGTTTTCTCTTGGTCCTCTTCCTCCATGAGGATTTGGTTGTAACTCAAGTAGGCATCTAAGAAGCTTAGCAACTCGTGTCCTGCTGTTGCGTCGATGAGCTGGTCGATATTTGGCAATGGGAAGGAGTCTTTTGGGCATGCCTTGTTTAAGTCTGTGAAATCTACACACATTCGCCATTTTCTATTTTTCTTCTTTACCATGACCACATTGGCGACCCATTGGGGATATTTTGACTCTCGGATGGAGCCATTGGCAAGCAGCTTGTCAACTTCTTCGCTGACGGCCTCGTTGATTGCGGCATTGAATTTTCTCCTTATTTGTCGTACTGGTGGATAGAGGGGGTCAACATTCAACTTGTGTGTGGCGATGTCTTTCGGGATGCCCGGCATATCTGAATGGGAGAAGGCAAACAAATCGGCACTGTCAGTTAAGAATTTATGAAATTTACCTGGTCTGAGAGGTTGTGCCCGATATAAGCCTTTTTTGTGCTGTCGTTGTTGTCTAGTTGGACGAGATCGAGTTCTTCTATGGTCGACTCAGCGGCTTCCACGATGTTGGGATCCTTGATAACGTCTGTCTGTGCATCGGGTTAGGTTCCCGACATTGCTAATTGCTATGCTTCCGCGTTTGCTCCCTTAGTTGCTGGGTGTGTGTGCAATCCTGGGCGATGCGATAGCATTCTTGTGTGGTGCGTTGTTTGCCCTGGATGTTGAATATTCCCCATGGATTAGGGAACTTAATTACTTGATAGAGACTTGACGGGATGGCCCGCATAGCGTGTATCCACGATCGCCCTATGATGGCGTTGTAGGTTGTGTCTTGGTCCATGATGTGAAATGTTGTTTCCAGGGTGACTCCTCTGGCTAGAACAGGTAGCACTATTTTTCCAGAAGTTCGCTCGACTGCATTATTAAAACCCGTTAGTGTTATGCAACGCGGTATTATTTTATCTTCGAGCCTCATCTGTACGAGGACTCGAGGAAGGATAATACACGTGCCGCTTTCATCGTCCACCATTATTCTTTTCACATCAGTATCTGCAATACGTAAAGTAATAACAAGAGCATCGTAGTGAGGGAAAGACAAACCGTCGGTATCTGACTTAGCGAAGACGATACTATCTTCGAGGTCATCATACCGTTCATGAGTGATCGACCGTTTGAGCTTGTGTGTAGTAGTGAATTTAACATGGTTGTTTGTTGTCCCGTCACCTCCACTAATGATCATTTATATGGTACGAGCAGGAGAGGGCGGTTTTGGAGGTCCCTGTGGTTGTTCGCATCTGCGGGCCTATGCAGCCCTCGGTTTTGTGACCCCTTTCCTGGTGAAATTTGCAAAGGGCGTTCGGCTTTCGAGTATTTGGATCGGGCTTCATCTTTTGTGGCCATTGTACCTTCATGCCGAGCTTCCCCAGTGCGTACACTATTTCTGAAGGGGAAACACAAAAATTGTGAGCAGATAAGAGCGGAGGCATACCTCTTTCGTTTCGCAATGCCGTGGTATGCCGAGGAGGGCCATCCGTATGCCACGGGGGAGGTAGGATGGCTGTTTTGATGTAGCCCTGATGTCTGTCTCGGCCGAGACGGGAGCCCAACTGATCCCTTCAACCGTCATTGCGACGATCCTTCCTTGTTTCTGCTTGAACTGACGTCAGTTATTGGATCGAGCCATTGAGATCGTCCTCTTCGGCCCTTACGTCAGCACAATAGGCGTTGAGGAACCCTTCCCAAGTGGTGGGAGGGTATTTCATGAGCCTGCTTAATAGCATTCTGGTTTCTCTCGACCCGTTCCTGCTCAACTCATTCTGGATGGCTGCTACCGCTATCCCCTATGATACATTCGATAGGCTCATTCTCACCCTGTTGAACCGGGCTAGGAAGTCCCTGAGTCCCTCGCCAGGTGTTTGCCTAACGGCGAATATGTCATTTACCCTGGCTTTTGCCTTCTTAGCCCCTGCATGAGCGGTGACAAACTTGTCCGCCATTTCTTCGAATGTTGCTATTGACCACGCCGATAATTGTGAGTATCAGGTTAGGGCTCCCCCTGTTGCGTTTCGCCGAACTTTTTCAGTAGCACTGATGGTACTTGTTCCTTCGAAATATCGTTGCCTTTTACCACTGTGATGTAGTGAATGATAAGATCTTCTGGGTCTGTAGTACCGTCATATATCTTCAGGTACGGTGGCATTTTGATGGTTTTAGGAATGGCATGGGGGCTGCTTCTTCGTTATATGGTTGCTCGATGAATCGACCAACATCCTGTTTCAATAACAACTTCGGGGTGCCCGGTATCTTATCGACCCTTTCTTGATGCTCCTTCATCTGGTCACGGAGCGCCTTATTTTCGTTTTCCATTTCCCCCATTTTCTTTAGAATGGTTGCAACTGCATCATTACCTGCACCAACAATGGTGTGAGTGTTACCAGTTCGGGGGGCATCTAGTTCGTCGGTGGCTGTCGTGATTTCTACGTGTACAGCGTCTCTGTTCTCCCTTTGGGTGGGTTTATCGAGTATGTTGTTCAGAGTGCTTGTTAGACAATCTTCTAGTAGCCTTTTTACTGCTGGTGTCGCTTCTTCCATCATTGACGTGGAGGCTTCCTTTATGCGCGAAGCAGTAATGCTTTTGCGGAGGGGGAGGCGAAGCATTCCACCTAGGCATAGCATTTAGCGTCACGTTTTCATTGTCTTCCCTGCCATCTTCGTTGATGGTGTTCAAGATGTTGGTAGTGACACCTGTTATCGTTTTCAACCTTGCATCTCCTTTCCCTGCCATTATTAGTTGGTGCAAACGGAGGAGAGGTGTTTTTTTTTATGATATAGAAAGAACTATAATTTCAACTGAAAAACTCCCCACAGACGGTGCTAAATTTTTTGAGCAAATAATTACTAAACTAATTAATAACAAATTAATAGGATGAATATCAGTTGAACTTAATAATCTCTAGATCAAATGGAACGAGATTTTGATACAGTGAGAACAGTATAGGGGTGCTAAGTAGTATGTGCAATACGATATAGTTGGCAAAATATATAACATCATAAAAGTGCAATAATTGCAAGAGATGACAAGAGTTATAGTATCATGGGATTGTCACCCAATGATTGTTTGATTGAGCACCTCCTCTTTCTGACGATATGAAAAGGTATGCAGCAGATGTGGATGTAAAATCTTGAGATTGATGGATGAAAGTTAAACAACATGTGCTTGAGTCAAGAGAATAAGATACTTCTTTCGTATATAACTTCTCTCCTTTTTACAATATGTTCTTTTCCTTTGAAAAGTGGCAGCCCCTTCTTATTTTCTAACCCTTCCAATTTATAAGGGACATTTTCCCAAAAAACCCTAAAAAGTATAATATAAAGAATATTCCGAAGGCATATTCTTCCTGTCCTTTTCTGAGTTTGGACTACCGAAACTATTCGTTCGACTGCTTGCCTCTAGTCATCATCCTTTGCTACAACGACCGTCAGTCGTTGTATGGTAGTGAATCCATCCCAAGTCTCGCTTATCTGTTTTCGTGGTTGCCAAATTTGGACCTATACACTTGTGGTGCACCAAGTTAACGGAACGTTCAAAGTCAGAGAAGAACGAATGCAAAGGTACCTAGATGAGTTACAGGTAACATTACATCGGTTCAAAGAATGGACTTTGCAGCATGTGCCTCAAGATAAAAATAGTGAGGCCGATGCCCTTGGAAACTTAGGGTCGTCGGTCGAAGACGACGAGCTCAACATGGGGGAAGTCGTACAACTCATGAGGTCGGTAGTAAACGAAGGTCACGCCGAAATAAACTCCACAAGCTTAACCTGGGATTGGAGAAATAAATACGTAGAGTATTTGAGGACCGGAAAACTTCCCTCAAATCCAAAAGAATCGAGGACCCTGCACACAAAGGCAGTCCGGTTCAGCTTGTCCTAGGACGGAACCTTGTTCAGAAGAATGTTAGATGGCCCGCTAGCAATTTGTCTAGGACTAAGAGATGCCGAGTATGTTCTGAGGGAAGTTCACGAGGGAACCTGCTGAAATCATTAAGGCGCTGAATCATTGGTTCAAAAGGTGATCAAAGCCGGCTATTACTGGATCGACATAGAAAAGGATGCGAAAGAGTTCGGAAAATGTGACAAGTGCCAAAGATATGCTCCGATTATTCACCAACTCGAGGAATTGTTGCATTCGGTCTTGTCTCCATGGTCATCCATGAAGTGAGGAATGGACATCGTTGGCCCTGTTCCATGGGCACCGGGTAAGGCTCAATTTATCTTATTTATGACTGACTATTTTTCTAAGTGGGTTGAAGCATAGGCATACGAGAAGGTCAGGGAGAAGGAATTCATCAACTTCATTTGGGACCACATCATATGTCGGTTCCGGATGCCATCCTAAATTGTATGTGACAACGAGAAACAGTTTATAGGCAGCAAATGAACAAGTTTCTTGAAGATCATAAGATCTAAAAAATCTTACCGACACCTTATCACCTAGTGGGAACGGGCAAGCCTAATCGACCAACAAAACTATAATCTAAAACCTTAAGAAAAGGTTGATCGACGCCAAGGGAAAATGAAGGAGATCCTGCCCGAAGTTCTTTGGGCATATCGCACAACTTCGAAGTCCAGTACCGGGGCTACCCCATTCTCATTGGTTTATCGCGCCAAAGCTCTAATACCAGTCGAAGTCGGGGAGCCAAGTATCAGATTCTGATATGCAACAAAGGAATCAAATGACGAGGCCATGAATACGAGCCTGGAGCTATTGGATGAAAGGCGTGAAGCCACCCTTCTTCGATTGGCCACCCAAAAGCAACAGATTGAGAGATATTACAATCGAAGAGCCAACCTTTGATACCTCAATGTCGGGGACTTAGTACTAAGGAAGTTCACATTAAACACACGAAATCCGAACAAAGGGAAATTGGGTCCGAACTGGGAAGGACCGTACCAGATTCTCGAAGTCACAGGGAAAGGATCCCATAAGCATGGAATGTGTAACGGAGAACAATTACCGAACAACTGGAACGTAACTCACCTAAAATGGTATTACTGCTAAGGTACAAATCCATTTCATTTCCTTTTATTTTTGGACCAACACTTGTAGGTGGTCGACAAGGAGCGGCACGGAGTCTTTAGGTCTAAAAGCACGCGTTTCACTCTTTTTTCCTTGAACCAGTTTTGTCCCAAATAGGTTTTTTTGCAAGGTTTTTAATGAGGCAACAGTGGATCATGCTAACTTAGAATCAAAGACCGATCACAAATCGGTGTCGAAGATCGCATTACCAGTATCCGAGGTTCCTCTACAATCAACCTCAAATACTGGGGGGCATTACCCTCGGATGTGCATTACCTTTGCATATCAACTTTAGCAAGGAAATTACTTCGTAAAGGAAGGGTCTCGATAGGTAGGATTTATTGTAAGGGCCAAACGATCAAACGAACCGTGCCCACATAGATTGCTCGAGCCCTAGAACAAAACATGTATGTATGTATAACTATTTTGCACGAGAATAAAGAGAAGTACTCCCCTTGAAATCGTCTTATGTTTTAAAAAAAATTGTCTTTACATCCCTTAAAGAATTTTGTACTTCCGATCTCCTAAAGTAACGAGCTCAAGGGCCGCTTATAACCGAAGTTCGAATGATCACTCCCTCACTCGGGGACTGCCGTCCAAAAACAAACTCGAAAGGCCCGAGCCACTGAGCCTCGGGGCATAAGACCTATTAGGCAACCCCCCGATTTTAAAGGCCACGACCACCCCTCTTGGGGAATGTTATCTTGGGTAAGCCCGAATAGCTCAGGAAAGCAGGTCCAATAGGCATCTCCCAAACTATAAGGCTAAGACCATATTAACACGGTTCAGAGACGTCCGAAATCCGTATAAAAAACTAGACCTTCAAAAAGTTTTTTCTTTCATAACAGGTTCTAAAGGCTATCCTCGGCGAACTATAATATCAGCTACCTACTCTGGGAAAAAGTTCCCCGTAACACCGAACCCCCAAGGCGCCTTAAAACAGAGTGATGTAAAGGCAAGGTTGTTGGAACTTTCGAACATAAGCTAAGTTATTTTATGCTAAGGCATCTAGGCCTTCGTGAAAACAATTAATAAGGCAAAGGGAAAATATGAAAGCCGAAACGGAAATAAAGCCTCATATATATTTATCCAACAATCTTTTTACAAAGGCTAGAGTATCCCAACACAAAATCTACAATGGCCGAAACGGCCTAAAAAAGATGCAAAAAAGCAAAAAATAAAAACATATAAAGACCTAAGTGTCCTGGTTCCATCGAAGACAGCATCTTCATTCTCGGGATCTTCCCCATCTTCAAACTCGCTTAAGCTTTCGGAATCTTCCTCGGGAAAAGCCAGCTTCCGGCCCTGGCTTCTTCTACCACTCTCGAGTTCAGCCAGTACGTCGAAGTTCTGAGTATGAAATCCTTCGAGGGCTTCCCTTCAAGCTTGCCACTTTTCATGCTCCATCATACTTTTAGCCTGCGCCTGAATTGCCTCGACGTCAATCTTGAACTGG
The DNA here is from genome assembly GCF_001879085.1 of Nicotiana attenuata. Classification (NCBI taxonomy): domain Eukaryota; kingdom Viridiplantae; phylum Streptophyta; class Magnoliopsida; order Solanales; family Solanaceae; genus Nicotiana; species Nicotiana attenuata. Next base: position 231,803 of record NW_017671069.1, on the reverse strand, counting down.
GCCACTTTAGCGTCAGCCTCGGTCTTGGCCTTAACCACCTCAAATTTGGTCGCCTTGAGTTTCTCGGCCAGATTCTCTTTATCGGAAATAGACGAGTTCTATTGAGATTGAAGCTCCTCGGTTTTCTTGGCCTGTACGAAGTTTTTCTCTTTTTCAGCCCGGAGCTAGGCCTCGGCCGACTCCAGTAGTGCTTGGATAACTTTATTTTTTGAGGCCCAGAGGTCCATATTTTTCTTGAACTCCTTAGCCTCAGCTTGTATCGTCTCTACTTGTGCCTGGAGCTGTCCGATCGGTTCAAGACTCTGTCGGACCTGCAGGATCGGATCGTTAGCCACTATGTCCAATTCGTCTTCACTATTGTGAAGTACTTGAATTTCTTGCTCGGCCATCTCGACATGTTCCCTCCGAGCTGCTTCTAACTCGTCCTAAAGCTTCTCATTGAGAAGCTTGTAGGTGTCCTCTTCTCAGTAAGCACTTGAACCTCGGCCTCGTGTTGGTTTAACTCCTCCCGGTATCAGAGGAAAGTCTCATGGTGCAGTACCGAGGCCTGCAAGCATAAAGGAAGATGTTATGATTGTTTACAACTTATGTTTAAAATACATAATGAAAAAGACACTCGAAGTTACCCGATTCGATGCATGTTGAGCTTCATTGAAAAGGCATGGCATTTTCACCTTGTCCATCACGGCCTGATCCTCTTCGGTCCCCAAACACCGAACATAGCTAGCGACCCCCACAGGGTCAACACTTAGAGCCGGAAACCGGTCCACTAACTTTGGGCTCGAGGAATACCCATTGGCTGCCAGTGACGGTACCTTCTTTGGCACCGGCAAGTCTTTGAGCCTAGTGATGTCCTCTGAGGCAGCAAAGAACAATTTTCTAGCATGCCAACCTCATAGATCATGGTATCTAAGAACTGAGGAGACCCCCGGTAAGGTCGATCGGCCCTAGCGTGTCTTTCGGGGCACTTTCCTCAGCTCGAGGAGTATCAGCTCCGGTTTCCCTCTCAACACCCCTAGCTTGGGGCGGAGTGGCCTCACCCCCTTCTGGTTCGGGTGCTTCGGCTAAAACTCCCTCATCGACCTCCTCTTGTTGAGACGGTTCAATTTCAGCACCCGCCGGTTTGGAGGGCTCTTGTATCATGACACCTGCCCGCACGCATGCCACCAGCTTGGATTTCTCTTCTTCTTCTTCTTCGGACTCGTCCCTTAGCCGGTAGATTGAGTCCGAGGATAGAGCGCTGGTTCTTCCCTTGGGCTTGCACGACCTCTTCTTTGATTTTTTCTTTTCCAAGTTCGGGGAACTCGGGGCCCTTTTTCTCTTCTTTTCATCACCCTGCCTCGGAGCAGGGGACTCGAGAGACACATCCTCATCACCCTATGTAGGCCTTATAGCAACATCTTTGGGAAGACATACAAAAGAAAATATAACCGATAAGAATTTGACATCGCAAAGAGGAAATCAAACATTATTACATCAGAAAAGAAAATTTACCATGATGGCGGGCCTCCCATCGACCCTTCGACAATTTGCGCCATACGCGCTCGAAATATGGTCTCTATGACACCAGGCTCTCGACCCATTATTCGAGTTGAGAAACTGTTGATGTCGCCCAAACTCACATCACAATTACAGGTAGTGAGACGGTCGAAGCAATAATAAAACCCAACGCGAGTCGGGGTCCATTCCTCGGGGAGTTAGAAATGGGGTTAGGTATACACCTAGTGTAGTTGTATAATGTGCCTCAATTTGCACTTCCACATTCTTGTTGGTTGTTTCTATTTCTACTTTAAACTATTGATTGCAATTAATAAACTAGAAGACAATGTTTTTGGTTTTGATTATTTTTCAAATGATAAAGGATCTAGGGTCGTGACTTCCACCTAGGTGGTTACCCAACGGATTGTAAACTCTAGGGCAAGTTTGATTAGTCGGGGTCGTAATATAACAATCACACGCAATTACCCACTCTATACCTCTCGCTAGTTTGAGTGATTTTGTCCAATTTAGCTTTCTCAAGTCCAAATGGGTATTGCACAAATCAAGTGATATACGCTCAAGTCGGGTCGTACTATCTCTAGATTTGACCCTTTAATTAGGGCTATCAATTTCTTGAGTTTATCCCAATTCCTTGTTATCCAAGTTTTCCTAGACTTAGTCTCTCTTTCTCAAGTAGAGACTAAGTCAAATAGGCATGAATCAATGTTTGCAACCATTAATTCTAGAATTCAAGCATAAACAAGGTTAAATATCACTAACCCAATCACAAACAAGCCCTAAATTAAATACTCATTAAGTACCCACACTAGGGTTGGGGGACAACCCTAACTAAAGATTTAGCTACTCATGAAAAATAAAGAAATACAAGAAAAAATTAAGATAGAATGCATAATAATTAATTAGAGAAAGAAAATCTAATGTTTAGAAGTTAATCTAGTACAAAATTACTCAAAACAGTAAAGAAAACGGCTCTAGTGTTCTTCTTAAAACCGAACTTAGCCTAAAAATGACAAAAAGTTCTATTTATACAAAGCTGAAAATATCTGACAAAAATGCCCCTGCGAAAGTTTTGCGGCCACTTAATTCTGGTGTGGTCCGCACAATGAGCTTCTGCGGCCGCACAATTATCGTGTGATCTGCATTCTTTGGAACATGGGCTTGGAACTTCGGGGCTTCTGCGGTCCGCATAAAAATGGGTGCGGCCGCACTTCTGATTATGCGGCCATACAAAAATGATGCGGTCCGCACTCCCGGCTTTTGGACTTGAAACAGTTCTCTGATTCTTCAATCCTACGGACCGCATAATAATGAATGCGGCCGCACTTGACCTTCTGCGGCCGCACAATTTCGGTGCGGTCTGCATGCCTTTAGCTGGCCCAAACACTACTCTCTGAATCTCCCCTCTACGACCGCACTAGAATTGTGCGGTCCGCACTGCTAGCCTTTTTGCCCTGTTTTGGTTCTTGTTCACTTTTGACTCCTTTATGAGTTGATTTTTGACTTCTTTGGTTTGTTTCCCAATATTCCTGCAAGTAAGCATATTTCGTTAGTTTTCGGAAATACCTTTAAGCATTTTTGAGCTAAAACGCAAGTAAAAGAGAGCAAATAAGCGGTCAAAATCCCTACTTATCAACTGCATCCGACATCCAAGACACAACTACACCACAAAAACACTGATAAGAAGGAAGGAAAGGGAAGAAACAATAAATAAAGTCTTTAAGAGGAAGTTATACTTACGCTTCATGTTTTATTTCTCGAGAAATGACATATCCTCGCCAGGGATCAAGTCCGAGGTCCTCACTCGAATGAATCAGCCCATCTAGCCTCGGTCCCGATCCTCATCTCTACTCAAGAATGGGGCCCTGGTGGCCCGACGAGGAAGTTTGATCAAACTCCCTCGATATAGTCGGGGACTGTACAGGCGCATAAGATGATCAAGGGTGAAGGCATATCCCTCGATTTTTGTTTACAAAAAAATGAAGAAGAATCACTATCCTCCAGAAAGAGGGGTGAACCTGACCGAGGTCACTTTGTACCTTTTGCAGAAGGCAATAATGATCGGGTCTAAAGGACCCAACATGAAGGGATAAGTGTAAAGACTTAAAAAAGCCTTCCATGTGGGTAGTAATTGATTCCTCAGGAGAGGGCACCGCTACGTGTTTATCGGCCCAGTTACAATTCTCTTTGACCTTGGGGAGAAGATCATCGGTGATCGTACATATATATATATCTCAAGACTGGCTCGCATCGACCTGGTACCGAGAAAGTTTTTTCGATCTTGAAATCAGCACCGATCGTGCACCTTCCTAGAACGAACTCTTCAAGGTGTGGCTCCGCCGCAGTCCCATCCCCACCACGCCGTGATGAATCGGCTTTTTCTTTCTATGGAATAGTCTTAGAAGTCTTCGCCATTTTAAAGCGGAGGTGAAGAAAAAGAAATTAAGAAGGTACGCTTAGTGAAAGGTTCAAGAAATCTGGGTACAAAGATTGGAGAGTGAAGAGGTTGTTAAAGAACAAGAGTAGAAGAAGCTTTTGAACATAAAGTTTGAATGAATGAAAGTTGAAATATTTATAGTTTGCTAACGACGGTTCAAAACCAGTAGTGGCCGACCAACACTGATACACATTTAATGCCTTGGAGACTGGACCGACGAGATGTTTCAGTTACCTTTTGTCTCTTACGTCATGATCTATCGAAGTGAGGTTCAGAAATTCATATCGTTTCTCGTCATCTCCTCTCCGAAAAACGAGGGGACTATTTGTATACGGTCAAAACTGGGTTCGTCCATTGTTTGACCAATCGAGGCTGAAACATGGAAGGTCAAAGCACGAGGTGGTGTTATATCGAAACAAGGCACAAAATTAGATCACCGAGCTCGTGACCCAGAGACCGAGCAAGGTCGAGACCAAGCATGATCGAGGGAAAATTGCCGAGCCAAATAAAGGAAAGCCGAAATATCCGCAATCGGTCGAGGATTATACCAAGAGCAGAACACCTCTATTATATAAAGGGGGATTCTGATAATTTGTAGGACACATTGTAACACGAAAAAGAAAGCAATATATTGATCGTTTCTAGTTCTTATCATCTTGTTGTTTAGTTTTAGCACTAGTTGAGACATTTCCTGGCTCGAGGGTGATAAAACTCAGAGGCTAAAGCTGTTCAATTTTATGATCTGCATTTATTTTCTTATCATTAATTTCAATATTGATATATCTTCTTAATTTGTATCAAGTTATATCACGTATCCTTAAAATCGCGTACAAATTCAGTTGTCATCCAATTTTAAGGGTAAACAACAACACTGATCTCTAGCGCTAAGTCTATATGCTACATGATCCAAAGACATATACTCCTAACAGTTTACACTTTATTAAATTATAGAATATCTAAAAAGTTGAAGTTGATAATGCCTATATATATATATATATATATATATATATATATATATATATATATATATATATATATATATATGTGATGTGGAACCTCCTATGCCTAGCAATTGTATTTATCTATTTTCTCCTATTTTTGATAATTTTTAGTTTAATCCTTTTTTTTTCTCTATTTTTCACATTTATGTTCTTTCAATAAAAAATCAACCGCCGCTCCTCTTATTTTTTCTCACCTAACAGTCGCTTATTTACTTCTCTTAATAGTAAGTAAGTGAAACACTCTCTCCATTATAAGGGTGTTAAATGGGTCGGGTCAACCCATTAACAACCCGGTTTAGCCCGGGTTAGTCCAATCCGGTAAGGATTGGGATGAGTTGTAGGGTAGGGGGTTATGCCGAATGGGTCGGGTTATTTTTGGCTACCGGTGCACCGAAACTCGGCTAGCTCGGTAACCCGGTCACAGGTTTTTACCGGGTTCCAGTCCGCTCTCCCTTGGGATTTTTTTTTACCGTTGCCAACGGTGAAATTCAAAAATGATCGTTGGGCAGTGGCCATTTTTTGCAGATATAGCCATTTTGGCCTACCCCTTGATAAAATAGCTCCCCACCCCTAAAAATTGATAAATTACATTTTTAGCCTTTTAAAAATAATAAATAGCCCCTCTCCCTTTTCTTCATTTTTTCGTCACAACTTTCTCTCTTCTTCTACTCTAATTCTCTCTCAAGTCTCAATCTCCTCTTGATTACTGAATTCCTTATTGCTCTAAAGTTCTCAATTAATTAATATTTCAAATTATCAAGTATTTACAGTAGCCACTATAAAATTACAATTATCAAGTGAAGTGTGGTTACCATTTTTGTTAGGTTCAAGTTAAATCATGCCCCGTCTTCTAGACTGTGCTCACATGTTTGGGAACACTTTGAGGTGGTAGAAGAATATGAAGAAGTTCACAAAGTAGAGTGCAAGAACTGTGGTCAAGTCTTTAATGTTCGTCGAAAGTGGGAGGGCACATCTGATTTAAGGATGCATATAAAGGGTTGTCTTGAGCACCCTCCAGGAATTCATATTAAGTTAATTTGAGACATTTTTTTGTTATTTTGAATTTATTAGAATTATTTCAGCTTATCGTGTTAGTTTATTAGACAAGTTAATTTGAAGTATTATTATGCAATGAAAATATGAAATGAAAGCCTTTGAAGTTTGATCCTTACATATTGGTCTTATTAAATAATTTTATGTAGTCACTTAATTTCAATTTTAAAATTTTAAATTCGAATTTCGAATTTAATACTTTAAAGTTTAAGCTTTAAAAGTTTAATTTTATGCTTTACAATACTTTATATTATTATTTAGAAGTTTGTAAATACTTAACTATCAATTACGTTGAACAATAAAATATAATACACTAAAAAAACCCAGCCCCGTTCGAACCAAATAGGCCCGAACCTGAATGGGCCCACTAGAACCCGAAAATACTCAACCCACTAACAATTCGGTATGCCATCCCACTAGCCAGCCCCCCACTAATCGGACGAGCTGTTTTTTTTCATGATCAACCTGGTCCAGCCCATCCAATAAACACCCTTACTCCATTATCACGGTGGTCGTATTATTGAGAAAAAACGCCTCCATCTCTTCTCCTTTTTTCCTCCTTCTAAAGTGATTTCCCAATTGCTAATATGTTTTCCTTTATAAATTGATGATTATTTCTGAGATTTTGAGTTAATGAACTCATATTATTATTATTATTATTATTATTATTATTATTATTATTATTATTTTTATTAGTATTATTATTATTATTATTATTATTCAATGTATTAATTCAAGCACTCTATTTCTAAGCCACTATCATTAGGAACTACAGGTAAAATATGCTTGCATGTGATTATGCAGTTTATTTTTTTTGTGGCTTCTGTATAATTTTTTAAATTTCATCCTTCCTTTTCTCTTTGGAAGGAGATCCAAAAGGGATTCCTTTGACTCAACATGTCTCCCATACTGACTCTGAAGTTCTTTTGAGCAATCCAAGGAATATTGGCAAATTAGGAGACGCATATATGGTATTCCTTTCCTTACTGATTGCTCATTATCTCGATTAGTTCTTAATGTGTTCCTTTGTTATTCAACTTTGTTGCTGGAATTTTGAGGTTTTTGTTCTTTTTCCCGTGTTTCTACAATTTTGTTTTTCATATTGACACTAATGCTTTTGATAGAGATTTTAAATGTTTTAATTTTTCATCAGTTTCCAACTTGATCAAACGGTCATCAGAGTCTACTGAGGTTTTAGTGAAGAATTTAGAGAGAGGTGAAGAAGATGACATACAGAGATGAAGAAGAAGAGAGAAAGAAAACTCTGTTGAGCAACTGTTTCATTGAGCTTTTAAATATGAAAAATGAAAGATACACGTGAGTTATATACACTAACTTCTCTTAGCTATCACTGACTAATTTTCTAACTAATTCTAACTAATTAACTTCTCCACCAACTACTTGCCTATTTATCTAACCACTTATAAATAATACAAGGTTCAGCTCCTTCAAGTCTTGTTACTCTCAACATTTAGTGGTAGCATATTTTTATTTTCCTTATTTGTTGCCTGTTGGTGTATGTATATGATGCTGCCTGCATTTCTTTATCAATATTAGAATATTTACGTTTGTCAATCGGTTAAATTTGTGAATTGATCTTTGTTAACATCTCTCTACAAAGTTTCTTGCTCTTCAGTTGTCCTAATTATGAATTTATATTTTGATTTTGAATAATATCTAGCTTCCATCTTTGGGTATGATTTTGCATTTTAGAGATTTCCTTTGGCATGCCTGTATGGTATCATTCCAGTATTTTCTTTTCTCCTTGATTTCTTATTCTTTGTATTTATAGGTATAGTAGAGGAGCTAATCAAAGAAAAGAAAATATGTTTTTAGTTTTGTTATTTTGCAGAAGAATGGGAATTTACAGGAGGAGGAAGATCGGAGATTTGACTAGCATGGAAAGGAGAGGTAGGTAAATGGAGAGAGAGCTTTTTTTGTGTCAATTGACAACCTTGGCATAGCGCAGACAACCTAGGACTCTGAGGTGGCTAAGCAATGGTTTCTTCATGTGTAGTAACTCATAAGGTGCCTGTGACCTAGCTGTGAAGATGGCATCCTGTTGATGAGTTAAACAGCTGCCAATACACAATGCCACCAATATTTTAGAGGAATACAGCCTTGAAACGTAAGAGCTCTGCACACTTCTAAGATATGTTTGTGTTTTCTCTCAGCAACTCCATTTTGCTGAGGAATATAACACAGGTCCTTTGATGGGCAATGCCAAGGTTCTTGAACAAAGCATGACAGACAGAATTGACAAATTCAGATCCATTATCAGTCCTAACACACTAAACCTATTTGTCAAACTGTGTTTTCACATACATCAGAAAATCATGTAGAATAACACATACATCTAACTTGAGTTTTAACAGAAAAATCCAAGTCATTTTATAGTAGTCATCCACTACAGTTAAGAAATATCTATTACCATCAATAGTTGCAGTATTGTAGGGTTCCCATACATCCAAATTTAGTAAGTCAAAAGAAGCTGCACTTTTATTTGTACTACTGGGAAAAGGTAGTCTAGTCAGTCGAGCACATGGACAAACAGAACAGTTTTTTACAATAGAAATATAGCTTTCCTGTTTTATTGAGAATAGTTTGTTCAGAATTGAGGAGGACACATGACCAAGTCTTTTGTGCCACAGCTTGAGATCTACATTTGTAGGAGTTCTCTTAGTGAACATGTCCTGATTCTGTGTGGCTACTAGTGATGTTTCTGCAGCATGCTTGTTGACAGTTAATGAGCTTCAAGAGGGTAATATGTAGAGGCCTTTATTTTCTCTACCAATCGCCTTCACCCTCCCACTGAAGAGATCCTGAAATATGCAAAAATCAGGATAAAAGGCAACCAAACACTGCAGCTCTTTGGTTACCTTTGATATAGACATCAAGTTAAACTTGAATTGTGGTATATGAAGCACATTTTTATAACACTTTTTTCTGAGATAGCACTAGTACCAACATGCTTAACATAAGAAACATCACCATTAGGTAAGAATACCTTCTTAGAGTAAGGAGGATCAACTGTGTTAAATGAGGCTAATAGGCTAAGATCACATACCATGTGGTCAGTTGCACCTGTGTAAATAATCCACTCTTGGATATTATCAGCAGCGAAGAGTGCAGTGCTTATACCTGCAGCATTGGCAGTAGAAGAAGAGCTGGAAGTATTGTTGAGAAACTAAAGTATTTTATCATATTGGTCCCTAGTAAGAGTTAATGGAGCATCTGGAAGTTCCTGATTCATTGATGCAGATGAAGTTGCACCATTGCCTCCAGTGTTTCCCTCTTAAGTGTGCATGTGAGATACTTCTGGAGTACAGCCTGTAGTAACATACATTTGAGGTGTAGAATTCTTTATAATATTGTTAGTCTCAGAAAGCACATTGTAAGCATTACTGGCAGTGGTAGGTGCTCCCCCTTTCTTCTTGTATTTGTAGTCAGATGGATAGCCTACGATCTTGTAGCAATTCTCTTTGCTATGTCCCTTCAGCTTGCAGAAGTCACACTGTATATTATAATTTTTCCTGAATTTCTGACCTCCAGTTGGTTTAGCACTATAAAATGCTGTAGATTCATAGTGACCGGCATGTACATTGGGTATGGGTCCTAGAATGCCAGATGTAGCTGCTATAGTTCCTTGACTTTCATCACTAACTAACATAGCATACGCTTGATTCACATATGGCACTAGTTTCATCATAAGTATTTAACTGCGTGATAATAAATAGGAATCATTCAAGCCCATGAGAAACTGATAGATTTTCTGTTTGTGCAAATGTACAATGAAATCCCTAGACTTAACACACTCACAACCTCGTCTAGGCACAAGTGCCTCAGCTTCATCCCAAAGGTCTTTAAGCTTGGAATAGTAAACAGAAATAGAGGAAGTACCTTGACTGAGAGTAGCAATTTCTCTGCGCAGATTGTAATGTCGAGTATCATTTACCTTATCAAATCGCTCTTGTAGATCCATCCATACTGCATGTGCATTGGTAGCATAGGCAATTCCACTTATTAGGTTCGGAGCGACTGCATTCATTAGCCATGAAAGCACAATTGCATTGCACCTTTCCCAGTGGTACCAATAATTTTCACGAAATTGTTCTTTTTCCGCCTGCCATCCATAATTCCGAGTTTGTTTCGACCGAGCAAAGCGATTCTCATTGATCGATACCACAACGAGAAATTGTCTGCATCGGTGAGTTGAAACAAGATGAGAGAAATTCTACTGGTATATGCAGGTGCGAGATATAGAGGATTAGTAGCAACAACTGTAATTCCTTCTTCAAATTCATCATCAGATGAAATTTGAGCCTTATCGGTTACTATAGTTGTGTTTCCTAGCTCCTGATCATCTTTCGCCATTGTTGAGCAAATTAGGGTTTCGATGAAGGAATTGAACAACGAACAATTGGAAATTGAGAAGAAAAATTCAAAGAATGCGAAGGTGTTACTACAACAAATATGAGCTACGACGACATTTAATTAATGACCTTTATAATAAATGTCAGAAAAAAGATAATTTATTGCCATTTGTTGAAAAATGGTACTAAAATACTGACATTTAATTAAAAATGACAAATATATTGTGACATTTGATTAAAACGTCACACAAGTAGTAATAAAATGACATTTAATTGGTGACATTTATAATAAATGTAAACAAATTGCTACTTTTTTTTCTTGGTAAAAAAGAAAATTACTACTTACTAATTTCAAAAGGAGAGAAAAATATTTTTTGCAAAACTTCCCCCCAAAATTTTCCTCTGAAAATCTCTCCAAAAAAACCCTACTCTCTGCGATATCTCTCAGAAGTCAGAACATTCAAGTTTATTTCCCCCTCCCCAATTTCTCTATCCGTTCAATTCCCTTCACCCCAATCGTGAACCTCAAGCACCTTCAGGAATAGCAGTATGAATGTATCCTAGTGTACTGTCTTCTTGCTTAATTCTCTCTTTCCATCTCTTTTTGTACTGACATTGCCACATTGAAAATCACCATTTTTCTTTCTTTATTGGTTGGATTTGACTTGTTCCTTCTTTCTGGAGTGTGTTTTGATTTCATGGAGGAATTTAATCATGTTTAGAAGAATTGTAAGTTTAGAATTTAGAAGTGTAATCTATGTTGTCTATTGTGTGAGTGTAATAGTGTGGTGATTTGGCATGGGCTTGTAAGATGGAAGTTGTGGGGTGTTATTTGTACAATATGCTGCTATGGATATCACATTCACAGTTTATGCCCTACGGGTGTTTGACAAAATGCCCGAGAAAGCATTTTTAATACTTTGACCTTCCGTATTGTTTATTCTTTCAGAATATGAACTAAATTGATGAGGTTTCCTGTATTCTTATTTGATTCAATGATGTGCAGGTCAGCAAAAAAGGTTTCTTCTAATCTCAAGGTTGTACAACTCATATGCCGCTCCATTCAGAAGGAAAGCTAACAATGCTTACTGTCTGTTGTTTCCTTCCACGCCTATTATGAGTATCGCTGCATTTTATCTTTGAGAAATTTTAAGCTTAGTAACTTGTTCAATGAGAAGAATATGTTTCATTCAATATATTGGGATCAAGAAGTCATACTTCTTCCATGTTCTTTGTGTGCTGTATATGTACGTGTCTGCTTAAGTTTGTATCTCGTTTCCTTGTTCCTTTTTCTCTTTTTGTATTTATTTTTCAACTAAATATATTCACTGCTAAACAATATTTTTGGATTAAGTATATTTTGGTTTCTTTATTGATAAAATATTAAGTTAATTTATGAGATTTCCATCTTTCTTTGTATTAAGTCATTGTCCAAATTGTTTAATTATAGGGCTTTATCACTTTGGTATAGTAATTTTTTGTCCTTATGGTAATTATGCAATCAGATGAACATGTATACAATTTATTTGCTTGAAATGTACTGATGGCTATGTTGGTTGATTAGCTGAAAAATAAGGTCGCACACATGTGATTTGCATGTATTAGTGTGATATGGAGTCGGAGTGAGAAAGTCTAGTATGTGGTATCTTATGGTAAGGTCCTTGTAGATTTGACGACGAACCAATTCTTTCTTTCTTAAAGTTGTGTTTTCTAATAAGAATTTTTTATTCGTTGACGGAAGATAACTTCTGAAATAATTCAGTTGATTGCTCTACTGCATAAAGAAGATGCTACTGGTAAAAGTAGCTGCTCTATATAACTTTATTTTTTAAAATCATTCTTGCATGTAGATTATGATATCTTCTTTTAACTTTCAACTACTTGCTAATTCATAACCTACTTTGTGAAAATATACTAGGTTTACTACCTCAGACAACCTTCTTGTCTCAATTAAGGAAAATATCAAATGGGCGGATGCACAAGTGAATTGGAGAGGAAGCTGCTAAAGCGAAGTAGCAAAAAAGAGTTGTGGACGTGAAGAAATCTCTCGTTGGTGAACTAGTTGCATTTTCAAGAATCCATCCTAATTGTTTGATCCAATCATTATCTAATTATAAAGACGTACAGCTATGCACAATTTCATTCTTGGAATTAGTTATAGAGATCTTCTGTGTAACGACCCGACAGGTCGTTTTGCATTTTTGAACTCTGTTCCCTTAAATAAAACTTCCCGCACTTGCTTTAACTAATTTATGACTTGCGGGGACGAGTGGTTCGAAGTTAGAAGAGTTTTGAGCAAGAATATGTCCAATTGCCTCTTTAAGTTTCTCTAAAAAGGCCAAGTTTGACTTCGGTCAACATTTTGGAGAAACGGACCCGGAATCGTGATTTGACAATCTCTGAGGGTCCGTGGGAAAATATGGGACCTGGGCGTATGCTCGGAGTCGAATTCCGAGGTCCCTAGCCCGGGTAATGAATTTTTATGTGAAATTGTTAAGTTAAAGTTTCAAAGATTTAAATAAGCTAAGAATCATTGTCTTCCTAGGTATCAGGTTCGGATTTCGATTCCGAAACTTGGTACAAGTCCGAAATATCAGTTAAGACTTACCCGTAAAATTTGGTGTCAATCCGAGTAGTTTAAGGGCGTTTTGACCCATTGGAGGAGAATTAAGAACTTGAAGTTCAATGATTTGATTCATTTGGTTTTGGGGTTGATTCCTCGATTTAGCGTTGTTTTGAGTGTTTCGAGGGTTCGAATAGGTCCGCCTCGTGATTTCAGACTTGTCGGTATGTTCGGATGGGGCACGGGAGCCCCGAGCGTCAAACGAGCGAGGCTCGAGTGAAGTTAGAATTTGGAAAATGACTGAATTTTGCTGCTTCTGTCATAACCGCATCTGCGGTTCTTGGACCGCAGAAGCGGGACCGCAGATGCGGTCATTTGATCGCAGAAGCGAAATAGGGGCAGGCCAGGGGAAACCGCAGAAGCGGCCCAGGGACTGCAGAAGCGGTTCCGCTTATGCGGTCCAGCCCCCAATCTCCAAAGCCGCAGAAGCGGCCAATTTCCGCAGAAGCGGACTTCGCAGAAGCGGAAATACTTCCGCAGATGCGAAAATAACTGGGGACAGAAGGGTTCATTTAATACGAGCTCAAGCTCATTTCTTTCACATTTCTCTCAACACTTAGGCGATTTTAGTGATTCCAAAGAAGAGGTTTCAACATAACATTTTAAGGTAAGTAATCCCCACTCACTTTTAGTTCAAATACATAAACATTAGGTAGATTTAACACTAAAAATTAGGTAAAATCAATGGGTTAGAGCTAGACCTAGGGTTTAATAAAAATTAAGATTTAATCATGTAATTTGCCATGAAATAAACTAGAAATCATATATTTGTGATCCTTAGGTGATAGAGAACAGCTTCCTTCGAAAAATCTCGGAATCCGGGCACGTGGGCCCGGGGTCGGAATTTAGGAAAACTTGTGTTAATGGTTAGGAAATTGCTTAAATAGCTAGAATTCAACCTTGTAAGTCTTTATTGACTAGTTCTTACGTTGTTTAATTTGTTTGTGCTCGTTCGGCTTCGTGTTGAGGGTGTTGAGCTTGTTCTCGATATTGGAAGGGTGCTTCGGAGCGAGGTGAGTCACCTTTCTAACCTTGTAAGAGGGAATTGTCCCCTTAGGTGAGTTAATTGGTTATGTGCTCCTATCTGTGGGGGGCTACGCCCGCACGAGGTGATGAGAGTCCATGCGTAGCTACTATTATGCTATTGTCCGGGTAGTCTAGGACCCAAAAGCATGCTATACTTGGAATATCTATAATCCTATGGACTTTTGAATTCTTAAATTAAGGTGAATTTGTGAATAAATTTCTAAGAGGAATTAAACTTCATATTCTTAAATTGTTAGAAGAGGATTGGCCTTTACTTGAATAATTGCGCCCCAATAAGTTCTTAGTCTGCTACTTGAGCATGTATTTTACGTGTACCTGCATCGCATGCATGATTCGCAAGCAGGGTGGTTGTTTATTTAAATTTTACCGTGTCGCATGTATGATTCGCGAGCGGGGTAATAAATATATCTATGGTTCGAGCCGTTCGACCCTCGGCATTGCACATTTACTTTTCTGTTGGATCGGGACGTACGTTCCTCGGTGGTTATTTGCGCATGAGTTATCTAGTCCTCCACCTGTGGTTCCGACTTTAGACTGGGTTGAATATTTATATATGAATGAACATTCTTTATGGAAGGTTAAAGGAAAGATTTCTATTGCATACTTGGAAATTTTACGACTTGAGTTATACCTGCTTATTATTAATTATTTTCGTTATTGCTTGACCTTAGTAAGTATCAAGTCGACCTCTCGTTTCTACTTCTTCGAGATTAGACGGGATACTTACTGGGTACATGTTGTTTATGTACTCATGCTACGCTTCTGTACTTAAATGTACAGGATCTGAGGCAGGTGGATCTGGATACTATTCTGGTGCGCATCAGTGAGCATCCTTGGGACTTCTACGGTGAGCTGCTTCTCTTTCATGCCGATTCGCAGCCGAAGAAGTCTTTTCCTGTACTTTTGTTTCTGTCTATCCTGATTCAGACAGTAGGACATTATGTTATTCTGTGTATATTCTACTAGACGCCCGTAGCTTGTGACACCAGGTTCTGGCACACACGATAGTAGACATTTGTTTTGGGTTGTATATATATTTGATACTTTATTTACCACTCATGGCCTTAACTTTAACTTTGAAAAATATGTTACACTTAGTTTTTGGGTAAAAATGAAAATGAGAACTTAATTGTACTTCCGCGTTGGCTGGCCTGAAAAAGGTGTCGGGCGCCATCATGACCTATTATGGAAAATGGGTCGTGACATTCTGTTTACAAATAGTTTATTTCGATTCACATTCTCTATGTGAATAACATTTGAACTATATAATTTTTATATTTGATGGTTATGATTTCTATATTTCTAGTACATATCATTTCAATAGTAAGTGCAAACGTCAATCAGTAATCTTGATATTAACAAGATGTGTTGCATAAGTACTGTCACTAAACTCAAAAATTCTCGATACTTCTATATGTCGTAAATAAAATAAATTAGAAGCCAATATTTATTTACTGACATTATGTGAAATGTCAGAAATTATAATGTGACATTTTCATAAAGGTCATAAATAAATGTCGTAAATTTTTTACCGACATTAGAATAAATGTCGGAAAATTACCGACATTGAAATTTGCGACATTTAAACTAAGTGTAAAATAAATGCTGGTAAGTGATTTTGTGACATTTATGTGACTTAATATGACATTTATGAAATGTCACCATAGCTCATATTTCTTGTAGTGTGTTGGATCGAATTGATTGTGAGCTACAATTCATAGCTCGTTGCTCTGATACCATGAAGAATTGAAAGAGAGAGGTGAAGAAGATGACATACAAAGAAGAAGAGAGAAGGAAAGCTCTGTTGAGCAACTGTTTCATTGAGCTTTTGAATATGAAAAATGAAAGATACACGTGAGTTATATACACTGACTTCTCTTAGCTATCACTGACTAATTTTCTAACTAATTCTAACTAATTAACTTCTCCACTAACTACTTGCATATTTATCTAACCACTTATAAATAATACAAGGTTCAGCTCCTTCAAGTCTTGTTACTCTCAACATTTAGTGGTAGCATATTTTTATTTTCCTTATTTGTTGCCTGTTGGTGTATGTATATGATGCTGCCTGCATTTCTTTATCAATATTAGAATATTTACGTTTGTCAATCGGTTAAATTTGTGAATTGATCTTTGTTAACATCTCTCTACAAAGTTTCTTGCTCTTCAGTTGTCCTAATTATGAATTTATATTTTGATTTTGAATAATATCTAGCTTCCATCTTTGGGTATGATTTTGCATTTTAGAGATTTCCTTTGGCATGCCTGTATGGTATCATTCCAGTATTTTCTTTTCTCCTTGATTTCTTATTCTTTGTATTTATAGGTATAGTAGAGGAGCTAATCAAAGAAAAGAAAATATGTTTTTAATTTTGTTATTTTGCAGAAGAACGGGAATTTACAGGAGGAGGAAGATCGGAGATTTGACTAGCATGGAAAGGAGAGGTAGGTAAATGGAGAGAGAGCATTTTTGTCTTTTTGTTTTTGACAAAAATCTTGCTGAAGAGAATAGACATGCTGAATAGGAGGAGAGAAATAGAAACAATTGATCACTTTGTTTGCTCAAAAAATACCTGTTAAACTAGAACTTACTACGTACTATATTTTAATTCTCTTCAACATTTCCATGTTTTCCCTTGCTGGTTGTGGTTCCTGTTCTATGAACATGTGCTTTTCCCCTCATTTTCAATGTAATTGTTTCATATTAGCTTTGAAGCTGACGTTATTTTCTTTAATTGTGTGGTGGTGAATTATAGGCAAAGAATGATATTCTGGTTACTCCATTGAAAAGGAAGATACTACAACAACAACAACAACAACAATATACCCAGTATAATCCCACAAGTGGGATTTGGGGAGAGTAGTGTGTCCGCAGACCTTACCCCTACCTGGAGAGGTAGAGAGACCGTTTCCGATAGACTCTTGGCTCAAGAGAAAGTGGAAAGGAAGAAAAGGGAAGAAGAAAGAGTGGGGATCCATTGAAAAGGAAGATAATGAACAAAAAGGTGAAGAAGTTTAAGAGTCATCAGAGTGATAGGAAAATATCTGATTGTCAAGGTATTATTCAGTCTTTTTAGCAATCATATTTTTATTTAAGCTCCATTTGTATCTTTTTTTTTCAGCTAATCATAAAATTTCATGAAATAAGATTGGTTTTTGCTGCACATTAAAATCTCTGTAAAGGTATTATTCTGTTATTATCAACAGTTCAGTTTTACTTTTAAGTTTGATATGGATATTTTTGTTCGGTAATAACGTAAAATTTACATATCGTATGTGTAAGATTAGGATAAAAATTGGTTTACCTTATTTGTTGTAACTATCTGCTAGATTCTTTTGTGTCTGGAAAGGGAAGTTGATGATAGTTATTGTCGCCCCAGTCTTGAACTGCATTGAAAGATCAGGTTCTTCTAAGATGTTAGTCACTGGTCGATAAACAATTGTTTGAAAATTTTGTTATTGACTGCATTAGTGCTACATTAAAGATCACTTTAAGAAGTTAAACCAAGTTAAAGAGCATCAACTATGGATTTTTAGTTATTATTTTAGTCACTGCTTCATACCGTTCCTGCTTGATGATTGGGACTTGGGAGTATAAGGACTATCAAGAAATGTTAAATTACCAATTAAAAAAAGTCATATCTGTGAGCACGTGATTTTTGCCACGCTTAATTACTCCTATAAAATTCATTAGAACTAGGACTCTCTTTATTATTTGAATTTTAGGGAATTAATTGCATGATTTCGTGTTTTGCATTTTTATGTGCATGTTTAATTCATATAATTCATAAAAATACAAAATACAAAAATCACAAAGAAAACTTTGATTTGTTTTGTTTGGCTTTAATTTTAGTTTTTAGGTTTATTAGCTTCCTTTAATTTGGTAGTTTAATTAGGTAGGGTGAATTAATTTTTAGTTTTAATTTTAATTTGGTTTTAAAGTTGAAAGAAAAGAAGAAAAGAAAAGCAAATAAAAGAAAAGAATGGAGAAAATCTGGCATGTTAAACCTCACAAGTGTTGGGCCAATGTCCAACCAACCCCAGCCCAGACCCAATTCCGCCCAAAAAACCCGTCCAAATTAGCCCGAGTCTCCGGTCCAAACCCCCACCTCTCTGAAACTTCTGAAACGACGTAGTAGGGGGAGATTACTATGTCGTTTCGAGTTTGATAAGTGACAAATCAATCTAAGCCATCCGTTTACTCTCATCCAACGGCCCATGATTGGTGATAGATTAAAATAAAAGTGTCTTAAAAAATCAGAAAACCTTAGAGACCAACCCCCTTTCCTCGTACCCCCCCTGCTTCTTCGCCGGCTCCACCATAATCCCACCGTGTCTCCGTCGTCTTCCGCCGTACGCCGCCGGCCGGAAATCGCCTCCTCTGGCGGCGAAGCCCCAATCAACCCCAAAAATACACCATAGAACCCCCTCACCCTCCTCTTTCCAAACCCCAACATAATTTCACTCAAATCCTGGCCAAACGTCTCGAATATTAGATCGAAAAATCCGGCCAAACGCAAACTCATCCAAATTCGACCAAACTTACACCCCTGAATCTCCTTAACTCCCTTAGCCCAATATGCAACTATCTCCCTTCGAATATCACCATAAGGCTTCAAATATTAAATCAAAATTTGACCGAAAAACCCTAAAGTGCTAAAATTGGAGATTCTTCGATTTTGGGTTATAATAACCCTTAATCATGTGTTTTCAAAACACATGATTAAGGACAGTTGTAACCCAAAAATGCCAAAGAAATTCATCAAGTCGAGGGCAGTCTGGTGAGTTCAGTGTCCTTTTCTTTGTTTAACTCTTTTTTCTTTTGAGTCTAGTCTAATTTCTGTTTTTAATTTTTGTCAATTCTGTTTTGGTTTTCACGCTCTGATTGACCGTTTGAGTCTGGCTCGTTTAATTTTTGGTTTTTAGTTTGATTATTAGATTAGGATTTATTCTGTTTTGATTCGATACTGGTCTCGTTCGTGAATTTGTCCTAGTTTAGTTTAATTCCATTTTGACTTTGTTTTATATTGAGTAGTCTTAATTTGATAATTCAGCATGGCTTTTAATTAGTTTAATTTAGTGATTGTAGTCAGAAATCTCTTCGGTTCAGCAATTAGTCTTATTTAGTTAAGCTAGTTTAGGTGATTGGTTATAGCTGATAGAGTTTAATTAGTGTTAGTAATTCAGGGGTGAATTCAAGGGTAGTGTAGGTATTCCCAATCAAAGAATCTTGCAGTAACTAAATTGGAACCCCCTAGAACCTTCTAGATAGGGGTTCTAATTTGAAATTTAGGAACCTGGTAGTATAACTTGGCCAACAAGGCATGATTTGAGTGATTAAATAGCTAAAAATTTGAAAATAAAAGAGGGACTTAGGGGTAAAACAGAAATCTGAAGGCTGCCCTAGGCTTTGCCTATAAGAAGGCATGCTCATTGCCTTGTTGGACAAGTTTTGAACCCCTGAAAATTCCCTGAAAGTTTTGAAACACCTGAAAATTCCCAAAAACGTCTAAAAAATCTGAAAACTCCCCCCAAAAAGTTTCTGCAAGTTTTGAATCTGGAAAATGTTGAATTTCAAATTCAAAAAACCAAATCTGAAATCATTCTAGATCTTAGTTCTTCAAAAAAACCAAAAGAAAAAAACACAAAAAACTCAAAAAATAACTGTTCTATTGAATTTCTTCAATATATTTG
>NW_017671069.1:207643-209655 GCF_001879085.1 Nicotiana attenuata | reverse complement strand
CATAGCTAGCTTAGTTTTGATTTTCCTTTTGGTGTAATAAGGAGGTCAGCAAGCAGTAGCAGTAGCAACAGCAGTGAAATTCACAACTCCTGGTAGTCCCAGCTACCAAACTTTCCAGAACTACACTGACCTGATTCCTTTATAGCCAAGGATATGTAGGCAACCTTTGAAGCAGGGTTCGGTCGGACGGTTTTCAAAATGCTTCTCATGGAGTGCTGAGAGGGCAAAAATCCTTCATGGTGCTCATTTATCTTTGCCCGAAAGCCCTTCATGTCTTCGAGCAAAGAGGGGCAGCTGTGAGCACGTGATTTTTGCCACGCTTAATTACTCCTATAAAATTCATTAGAACTAGGACTCTCTTTTATTATTTGAATTTTAGGGAATTAATTGCATGATTTCGTGTTTTGCATTTTATGTGCATGTTTAATTCATATAATTCATAAAAATACAAAATACAAAAATCACAAAGAAAACTTTGATTTGTTTTGTTTGGCTTTAATTTAAGTTTTTAGGTTTATTAGCTTCCTTTAATTTGGTAGTTTAATTAGGTATGGTGAATTAATTTTTAGTTTTAATTTTAATTTGGTTTTAAAGTTGAAAGAAAAGAAGAAAAGAAAAGCAAATAAAAGAAAAGAATGGAGAAAATCTGGCCTGTTAAGCCTCACAAGTGTTGGGCCAATGTCCAACCAACCCCAGCCCAGACCCAATTCCGCCCAAAAAACCCGTCCAAATTAGCCCGAGTTCCCGGTCCAAACCCCCACCTCTCCGAAACTTCTGAAACGACGTAGTAGGGGAGATTACTATGTCGTTTCGAGTTTGATAAGTGACAAATCAATCTAAGCCATCCGTTTACTCTCATCCAACGGCCCATGATTGGTGATAGATTAAAATAAAAGTGTCTTAAAAAATCAGAAAACCTTAGAGACCAACCCCCTTTCCTCGTAACCCCCCTGCTTCTTCGCCGGCTCCACCATAATCCCACCGTGTCTCCGCCGTCTTCCGCCGTACGCCGCCAGCCGGAAATCGCCTCCGCCGGCGGCGAAGCCCCAATCAACCCCAAAAATACACCATAGAACCCCCTCACCCTCCTCTTTCCAAACCCCAACATAATTTCACTCAAATCCCGGCCAAACGTCTCGAATATTAGATCGAAAAATCCAGCCAAAACGCAAACTCATCCAAATTCGACCAAACTTACACCCCTGAATCTCCTTAACTCCCTCAGCCCAAATATGCAACTATCTCCCTTCGGATATCACCAGAAGGCTTCGAATATTAAATCAAAATTTGACCGAAAAACCCTAAAGTGCTAAAATTGGAGATTCTTCGATTTTGGGTTATAATAACCCTTAATCATGTGTTTTCCATGAAAACACATGATTAAGGACAGTTGTAACCCAAAAATGCCAAAGAAATTCATCAAGTCGAGGGCAGTCTGGTGAGTTCAGTGTCATTTTCTTTGTTTAACTCTTTTTTCTTTTGAGTCTAGTCTAATTTCTGTTTTTAATTTTTGTCAATTCTGTTTTGGTTTTCATGCTCTGATTGACCGTTTGAGTCTGGCTCGTTTAATTTTTGGTTTTTAGTTTGATTATTAGATTAGGATTTGTTCTGTTTTGATTCGATACTGGTCTCGTCCGTGAATTTGTCCTAGTTTAGTTTAATTCCGTTTTAAGCATTAATTCAATCTTCTGCTTGGATAGTTTAACTGACTTTGTTTGATATTGAGTAGTCTTAATTTGGTAATTCAGCATGGCTTTTAATTAGTTTAATTTAGTGATTGTAGTCAGAAATCTCTTCGGTTCAGCAATTAGTCTTATTTAGTTAAGCTAGTTTAGGTGATTGGTTATAGCTGATAGAGTTTAATTAGTGTTAGTAATTCAGGGGTGAATTCAAGGATAGTGTAGGTATTCCCAATCAAAGAATCTTGCAGTAACTAAATTGGAACCCCCTAGAACCTTCTAGATAGGGGTTCTAATTTGAAATTTAGGAACCTGGTAGTATAACTGGCCAAC
>NW_017671069.1:120505-207623 GCF_001879085.1 Nicotiana attenuata | reverse complement strand
GGTTTCCTTTTTTACTAATAGTAAATTTCATAGAACAAAAAAAGAAAAGAAAAATCAAATAAAATACAAATACCAAAATACTAGGTTTCCTCTATTTGGGAATTACTTTTACCAAAATAACCAAAAAAATCAGCAACAAAAATCCAAAAATAGTCTTTTCTTCTTTAGAAGTCTTTTTTTGTAAATGTCAATAAAAATTTTGAAAATTTGATGTCCAAAAATATTTTTGCTTTTCTTTAGAAGTACTTTTGTAAATAAATAAAAGCTCAGAAATTCAAAATGTTTTTCTTAAAGAAGTCCCTCTTTCGAAAATTAAGATGTTACATCCAAAATCCAAATTTCCTTTTTTCCTTAGAAAAAGAGAAAACAAATGAAAAACTCAAACAAAAAGTATTCCCAAAGTTCAAATCAAACAAAAGGAATTTTTAGAAGTTTTTCTTTCAAAAATAAAATCAAAATCAAAAATCCAAATCAAAATTCCTTTCTTCTTTTAAAGCATTTTTTTTAGAAAATTTCAAAAGAAAAAAAAATCAAAAAAAAAAAATCAAAAATATTTTTCCTTTTGCCTTAAAGTTTCATGGTCTAAGTTATATAAAAAGAAAAAAAAAAGACTTAGTTTACTCCATTCCCAATCTGACCGAACTACGTCGGTTTGATTCTAACCGGATGTGAGATACGTAGGCAACCCTCATCGGGTCCAACCACCCTTTTGCAAAAATAGCCAAAATACCAATTTTAATTTTTGTCACAAATAAGTCAGGTGATGCCATTCTTGATTAAAATAAGCCGAATGTCCCCAAAAGGGCGCCGGAAGGCCGTTTTTGCAAGAACAGCCACCTTGGGTCATTTTCAATGGTTAGCGGGCACAACCTTTAAATCTTCCTCCCAAAAGTGCTGAAAGGCCGTATCTGCAAAACCGAGTCTTTGTTTGCTTAAATAAATTTTTTGAAAAATAGCCACTATACTCCTTAGATGTCTTCCTTTGATAAATAAATAAATAAAATAAATAATTTCGAAAATTGAGTCCGAAAAATATTTTTGCTCCAAAATTCAAACAAAAATTCAAACAAAAGTATTTCTTTCTTTCAAAATATCAAAAGAAAAATCAAAATCAAAAATCAAAAATAAGTGTTTCCCTTTTTTCTTTTAAAGCATTTCTTTCAAAATTCCAAAAAAGAGTTAGTTTATTTACCCTATTTGCAAGAACTACGCTTGGTCTGATTCATGCGGGGTCATGATACGTAGGCAATCTCCATAGGATTCGACCGTAACCCTAAGAAAAAAAAGAGAAGAAAATACTAGGGAAGGAAATAATAGAAAAACAAGAGAGAAAGAAACGCAAAAAGAGAAAACAAGGAATCGAGAGAAAAACCATGGCAAAAGAAAAGGGAAAAGCAGAAAATGAAAAACAGAGGAAAAAGAAAATTGAGAGAAAAATAGAAAGAGAAAGAAAAGCAAGAAAAACAAAGAGTAGAAATCAAGAGAAGAGAAAATAGGAAAAGAAAAGCCGGGATGATACATGCAACCGGTGCAAACATGTAGACATCCGTTTAACTATATAGGTGCATCACACCCCAATGTGCGATTACCTATCTGTTACTTGTCTCAAACTAACCGTGTGTTGCTGTCAATTCCAGCCTAGCCTTTGGAAACGGTGGTTGGTTGTGGTAAGCTGGCATCGCATCAATACTTTACCAGATCAAAAGGAAGTGTGGGAATGTCTACAGAAATGACTTTGCCCGCAGTCCCCATCTCTGAGGACAGCCCCATCTCGGGGATCCCGGCATCTGAGTCTGGCACAGCTGAAGAGAACCGGATATTACGTCTCCGACTCATGGAGATGTGGGATGCCTGGACCAATGGAAGAGTGCCTCCAAGCGCCATCCCTGGATTCCTGAACTATTCCCTNCATTTCATGCAACCCAAATCCAAATCCCAAAACGTTGAATAAGAGGTGTCAAGGATCCGGGTGCATTTCATGTGACGTGATCCAAAAACACACTCTTAAACGGCGTTCACTATACGTAAAAATTAACAATAAGCGGTAAATAATCTTAAAAATTGCATTATAGGTTGGAATATGTATAAAAATCAGATTTTTAGCCAATTATAATAATTTAAGCGACCGTGCTAGAACCACGGGATCCGGGGGTGCCTAACACCTTCCCTCGGGTCAACAGAATTCCTTATTCAGAATTTCTGGTTCGTAGACTCCAATTGGGAAGTCGAATTTTTCCTCGATTTGGGATTTAAATTTAAACCGGTGACTTGGGACACCAAAAGTCAAATCCTATCCCAAGTGGCGACTCTAAAACAAATAAACAATTCCATTTCGAATAATATCACTTTAAATGGAAAAACTCCCTTATACATTATCCTTTGGGGTAGGTGTGTAAAAAAGGAGGTGTGACAATATCAAAATAACAAACAGGAAATAACGTTAGAAAAGCGATAGGTGACAGAAACGTGATTTAATGGATAGACACCGCACCTTGCATTTCCACTTATTATTTCTTTTGATTTGTATTCTTTTAGTTTAAAATTTCATTACTTCTCTTTTCATCTTCATGCTATTTGAATAGAACAAAGTTTTAGAAACGCCAAAGTTATACAATCTAATCTAAAATGAAATAAATACATCAATATCTTACCTAAACACGTGTATTTAATGTAACAAATAGATTAAGAGATTCATGTTTAAAGTTACACGTATCCACTATATTCCTTTTAAAAATATAAAATTATAGAAATACAAAGAAAACTAAACGTTGAGTGGAACTTTGATTAAGTATTGTAAAAGTGATTTTTTCTCAATTTTCATTAAGTTTTTTCAAAGTTATATTTTCTCTCTTTCCTTGTGTTGAATTTTTATTTATTTATTACCTTATTATATCATAAATATTACTATAACACACACAAGAATGTAACGACCCGGCCGGTCGTTTTGAGAGTATCAGCCTTGATCCCCTATTTATTGCTCCCTCTATTTCATTTTATGGTTACATGACTTGCCGGAGTGGTTCTTGGCGGGTTCGGGAGAGTTTCGCAGTGAAATTGGACACATAGTCCCTAAGTTTGAAGTTTAAGTTGCAAAAGTTGACCGTAGGTTGACTTGTGTGAAGACTATTGATACCCAATTTTTTCCTCATATATTTTTAAATATACATGCATACTTTCAAAATATTGTGCATACATGCACAAATGGTTCTACGATTTTTCTATAATTTTAAGGGCCTTAAATCAATTTATTTTTGTATTTTTATTATATAAATATTAAAAAATCATCCCTCATATTACTTTATGATGATTTAATCATCTAAATTCATCATTTAGGCTCATAAAAGTGTTCAAATATTTTAATTGTATTTTTTTTACAATCACATTTGCATTTTTAGACTTTAATTGTATATTTTGCAACAATAGCCTATACATATGCATAACTACATTACCCATATAAAAAATAATTTTTATATTTTTGTAATATTAAGTAATTATTTTAAATCACCTTCATGCATGAAAATCATTTTTATCATTTAATTAGCTATTTTTAAATTATTTTATTTAGTAAAAATGGATATTTAATAAATAGCCCCTAATTTATACCAAAATCGGATCCCCCCAATCCAATTTAATTAAACCCAAGCCCAATTCAAATCAAACCTAGCCCAAATAAATCCAACCCGCCCCAACCCAAAACCAATCGTGACCGTTGATCTCTAAGATCAACGGTCCATAACACCCCTTACCATTTTTAATCCAAACGACCCCCTAATCCTTCTCATTTGTTACCACCCGCCGCCTTTGAATCCCCTTCTTCTCCGGTTCTCTCTGAAGCTAACCCTTACCCTAGCGCCGTCACCTAAATTTTTCCCCGAAATCCTTCGATTATTATCCGTTCCATGGGGTTCCCTACTGATTTGAGGCCCCTACCGGCCTGTTACATCTTCTGGTTGTTCGACTTCATTGATTTATGAGAGAACATCAAAGAGATTCAACCAAGTTTCGTCGAAATCTGACTCACAGGCCTGTCTTATGACCATCTCAGTTTGTGAGTACTATTATCTTGTGTTCATGGCTCGAATCTCTGGTTCCAAACCAGATTTTCTTTTATCTCTGTCACTTTCTCAAAACCCTTATCTCTTAAAACTTTGAATCTATTCAGATCCTTGTAGATCTGAAACGTTTTCGAGTTTATACGCTATCTTTCCTTAAAAAATATTCTGTTCTCTTTATCATCAACTGATTTTAATGTTCCTCCAAATTAGGGTTTTTGATTCTTTATTATGTATTGTAGATTTGAAGTGGTTTCGAGTTTCTATAGCATTTTTCTTTAAAGGTTTTCTGCTTTCCTTACCATTAATCGATCCTAATGTTTCTCTAAAACTAGGGTTCCACTTCTTCTTGTTTCTGCAAAAACTTTTCTAAAGAGTTTCTGAGTGTTTGAAGCTGGTAATCTTTACTCTTATGTTCTAGTCCTTTGTTTGTTCATTTGTCTCACCGTCAACTTCAATTTTTCTCGCTATTGTTTATCTCTATCAATCAAAATAGATTGACTGATTTTTACTTAGGTTTCGGATCATATTTTCCTGTTAAAATTAGTACTTCCCCATGATTTTACCTATTCTTCTCATTTATAACTTTTAATTGGTACTACCTGCCTTATTTAGATTAATTAGTCTAACCTATGGTCTTTAGACTTATTGCTTACCTTATTTAACTTCAATCATGCTTGCTGACTGATTTCTTATGAGATTCTCCATGATTTAAGTGATATTAATTGATTAGGTTAGCCCTAACTGACTGGTTAATTGATTTGCATATTTTATTTATGTGCCGTTAATTTTCCTTGACTTATTGGTTTACTCTGCTCAATGCTATATAAGTTTCATTCCTTTCTTTAACAACGGGAATATAGTTCAACACACACACAGTCATAGAAAAGTACACAAAGTTCTTGCTCTCTTCCTCTATCACAATCTTCTACTCTTTGTTGTTACGTTGTCTAGCCGGCTGGAAGCCAAGGCTAGACCTTTGGACCCTGTTTCATTCACTCTTCTATCCCAAATTCCTAACTGGTATGCCTCCACTTTGCTATCATTCAAACCTCTGTATGATTTAACTTGTGTACTTCCTGTTCTCAGCATGTCTACTTTCATGTTATTGAATCAGTCTGTTCTTTGTTATCAGCCTACCTATTTTTAATTAGACCTATGTGCTTCATGCTAATACTCTTAATCAGCATGCCTTACTTACATATGATTAGACCAAGAAGGTTTCTATTTTCGCATGTCACCATGCCTGCTTCTGGTAATTAGACCTATGTGTTTTCTTGATTTCAGCATGTCTACATGTCTGCCTCTATGCTATTAGACCTATGTATACTTGCCTTGTTCTAAGTGCTCATCCTTAACAAACCTCTGATTAAGTCATGGTCTCTATGCCCTCAATTCTGCTTACTTTTCTGTGTGATTGTCAGATCCTAGCATGCTGTCTTATGATCAATACCTGCCTGTATGTTAACCTAGTAATAGCTAAGGGATCAAGACCATGAGAAACCTTGTTAAACTAACTGATCCTATCTGTTATTGATTGATGGGGTTCAGGGCTAAACCCCTTTTGTTAAATCTGGACAATATGGGCCTTTGCTTTGTGACTATGTTTCTGCTTAGACCCTTTGTTTCAGAATGCTTCTAACTGTTTTTTTACGCCTGGACTGTTTCACTCTCAAACTGCTTTACTTTTGGACTATTTTACTTCTGGACTGTTTTCTTAAAACTATTTCTAAACTTTCAAGCACTCTCACTCCTACTCTTAGAATACTCAGGATTCTGCGCCTCCAGTGTGTGTACTGCTTAGGAATCCATGAGATTCCTCCGAACTCTGCCACACTGGGGTTGGCCCTTCCACACTCCACAAAAACTACTTCTCTTTAAAAGGATCTTGGTGTGAGAATTGCCCGGGGTCCCTGAGGCCCTTGGGAACTTTGACACACCAGGATACCCTCTCTTGGGCACTATGAGATATGGTACTTTGGACTGATTGAAGGCCTGGTTTTTCCACGTTCACTTTGGGCAGGCACCCTATAGTATAGTATTACTTATTTCTGTAATTTATTCATGGTCTGTAATAATAATTATTGTAAATAAATATTGGGGATATTAGTAAAAGGGAGGGATTTTTATATCTGTGGGCAAATCCGGTAGAAATCATGCTCTTAGGATTATTATGGCTATTTGCTTGCATTAGAAATCATGCTCTTACGATTATTATGCTTGTCTACTTGCATTAGAAACCATGCTTATAGGATGTTTTGGTGTACTAGAGAATATGTTTATAGGTGCATCTGTTTCCGAAACTTCTGCTTTCTAAAAGTTCTGCATAATCATGTCCACTTAGAAGTCGTGTCACTAAGTTGCTACTAATCCTTCCTAATAATCACGTTCATTGTCTTATGTGCATTAGAGACCATGCTTTAGGTTTTATTGCATTCACCTAAATACCATGTCCATATCGTATAAAATTAGTAACTACCATGTTTATAAGGATAGGTTTTAAAAAACAGTCCCAACACCTAGATCTGTTCGTAAAGATAAATGTGTATAAAATCAATCCTGTAATGTTCAGCACTTAGACAGCATGTTTGTAGAACATAACGAACAAAATCTGCCTGTTTAAAACCGTTCGTTCGCCTATTAAGACTTGATTACGACTAGATGTCATGTTATAGGACATCTCAGATCCACGCCTAGGCAAGCCTGTAGGGTAATCAAAATCTTGCAAAATTGTAAAATCGTGCTTTAATTATTTGTGAATTGCCCAGATTCAGCAATCCATAAAATCAGTAGGCAAACTAATTAGGTCTCTACTGCCTCGCTTTAACGCAATGCTGCATATATTCAGTTTGTCATGCTCACCTAGTTATCCTGCTCTAGGATCCTCTGAAACATCTGAAATCTTGTTGTTTGAGACGTGCTATTGTCTGCTTGTGTGAGGAGGTAAAAGTGAGCCCTTAATTGACCTTTTATGTCAATGTCCTACTTGTTTTTGCTTGTCGCTTTGGTTTTCTCCTTTTAAGCACTTTAGGAAAGTCTAGAACTGCCTTAATCAGAGGCCCTAACATCTCCAAGGCCATAAGGAAGGGACGGGTAATGCACACATAGAGTTGTCACGACCCGAGTTCACCCTCCATGAACATGTCGTGATGGCACCTAGTCCCTATGACTAGGTAAGCCTAACAATGCTGAAGATAGACCATAATTGCGGAAGAAAATAAACAAAACTGAACTGGTAAAATAAAATGGTGTTAAGGTGCTGCTCGGCACATATCACAACAATTCTCGAAGCTAACAAACTCCCAAAACCCGGAAACTCACAAATCACAAGCTAACGGGATACATAAGAGGCTCTGACTCAAGAATATCTATACAAATGAGAAATACTGGAAAGCTATACTTATTACAGAAGGCTGGAAAGGGACTCCTCGGTCTGCGGACGTAGCAGATATACCTTGAAGTCTCTACCGGTACGCCTCCTTCCAAGGCTGACAGAACTGAGCGGGAGTACCTGTATCTGCACAACAAAAATGTGCAGAAGAGTAGCATGAGCACACCACGGCGGTGCCCAGTAAGTACCGAGACTAACCCCGGTGGAGTAGTGACGAGGAACAGTCGAGGCACCTACCGGTTAATAGACAGTATAATCATAGGAATAATGGAAAAACGACATATAATTGGGTAAAGACTGCATGAATGACCCAAAATGCTACCACTCACAATAAGGGGAAAATACAACAAGTAACAACGAGAATATAATAAATGATGATACGAATGACGGTAAAATCACAATCCAATCCTAAAGTCATAGCACAGCGAGGAGAAAGCAAGTCAATAACTCATATCCTGCAATGATGCTCACAAAGGTCTTACTCAACTATTTCCACAATTTCACCAAGTCTCAGACAAACCATAACTCACGAAGACACGGCATCTGAAACCTAACACTTGGCACCCTGTGCCCTATCAATCTCATGGTCACGCTGACAACTAACTGGCTAGCTAGGGCCGCTCTCACAAACATAATGGACAACCGGGGCGTACCTCCACCCTTTAGCAAAAATCAGGAGGAAATCACCTCTAATAGGAGTATTTAGCTACGCGTATGCCTGTGCAGATGTTTTCTAACAAGACTCTACCAGCTAGTAAGCATGCAAGGAAGAACGGACCGCTCGTACGATATTACCTCACAACTTCCAAGTGATAAAGCTCATACAGGTAAGCAACCCACAATCACAATATTAAACAAATAAGAATGCCTCCACAGGCCGTAACAATTCTTTACAATCAACCCCTGACATAGCCCACCTTATTACGCCACGTGTGCAATTAGTAACATAATAAGCACCGCCTTATTTCGCCACACGTGCATCACAATGTTCCCACCTTATTCCGCCACATGCGCAACCCACATATAAGCATATAACATATCCCGCCTTATTACGCCGCACGTGCAAAACATCAATGACAACAATAGCACGACAAAGACCTCGTGCATCACAATATCAACAACTGCACGGCAGAAACCTCGTGCATCACAATATCAACAACCGCACGATAGAAACCTCGTGCATCACAATATCAACAACTGCACGGCAGAAACCTCGTACATCACAATATCAACAACTGCACGGCAGAAACCTCGTGCATCACAATATCAACAACGGCACGGCAGAAACCTCGTGCATCACAATATTAACAACCGCACGGCAGAAACCTGGTGCCTCAAAATATCAACAAATGACAATATATATACAGGAACAAAGCAAGAGAATCAACTCAAGAGACTCCGTTCACCAAAAGACGGTACAACTAACGTACAAGGGATAACTGTAACAGGGAAATACTAAGCGCGATAAGAACAACTCAACAAGGGAGAGATAATACGAAACAATGCTTTCATAATACTCAGTTCTACAACAAGGAAGTTAACATGAATCGATTAATTACAATTAAGGAAGTATCCACTAAACATAGGATATCTAACTTCTTTCCAATTAAGGCCAATTAATTACACGAGAGATAGAAATAATGCTTTCCAGATAAAGACAAGCAGTTAGGAATGATAATGTGACTATAGAAGGGTAAATGCCTACAGTTAAACAAGTAAAAGTCAATTAGGCAACAAGAATAACCAAAAAGGGCAAATAATTCCAAGTAAGTCATGTAGAGGTGAAACTAATAACAGGGAGCTCAATCGTACCAAGGACAACTTCATATTCGGTGATTATAAGGATCTAAGAGGCTAAAAGGGGCAATTTTCCACAAATAAATCCGAGCACGCACTCGTCACCTCGCGTACAAGGAATACAATCAACAAAGAAGACTCAAATCCTAAGGGGAAGTCCCCCACACAAGGTTAGGCAAGATACTTACCTCGAACCGTCTAAAATCAACTAGCAACCACGTTCTTGCCACGAGTACTCGACTCCAAATTGCCAAAATCCAATAAATCTTCTCTTCAAAACCCACTCAAAATCGCCCTCTCCCGAGCTCTAAATTGATTTTGTAACTTATGAACTCAAACCCTCGAAATTTCTATTTCTGCCCAGGGATTTCCGCTTCTGCGGACAAGGGACCGCTTCTGCGGTCCCGCATATGCGGAAAAACAACCGCTTCTGCGGTTTTCACTTAATGGACCAGAGTCCGCTTCTGCGGACACATAACGCTCCTGCGGTTCCGCTTCTGCGGAATAGCGACCGCTTCTGCAGTTCCTGAGAGGGAGGGCTAATCTCGCTTCTGCGACGACCAAGGCCGCTTCTGCGGCTCCGCTTCTGCGGTTCCCAAGCCGCAGAAGCGGAAAGATACCAGAAGCAGCAGTGCTGCTATTTCTTAACTTCCAAAACTCTTCCATTAACCACCCGAAATCATCCCGAGGCCCCCGGGACCTCAACCAAAAGTACCAATACCACCTAATACCTTATTCAAACTTGTACCAATATTGAAAACACCTAAACAACGCCGGAAACCCGAATTAATCAAAGATTCAAGCCTAAGAACTTCAAATTCCAACCAAACACGCTTTCGATCAAAAACCTACCCGAACCTCGTCCGAATGACTTGAAATTTTGCACACACATCCCAAATGACATGACGGAACTACTCTAACTTCCGAAATTCCAATCCGACCCTCGGATCAAAAACTCACTATCGGACCGGAAACTTCAAAAATTCAAACATCGGCATTTCAAGCCTAAATGAGCTACGGACTTCCAAAATACATTCCGAATACGCTCCCAACCCCGAAATCACCTAACGGAGCTAACAGAACCATCGGATTTCCATTCCGAGGTCGTCTTCACACTGTTCCGACTATGGACCACTTTTCAACACTTAAGCTCTCAGTTAGGGGACTAAGTGTCCCAAAACTCTCCAAAACTCAACACCGAACGTCCCGGCAAACCAAAATAGCAGAAATGAACTTAGGGGAAACAGTTAATGGGGGATCGGGGCGTGAATTCTAAAAACGACCGGTCGGGTCGTTACAAGAGTACGTTTAATTAGAATCGCATATATAACCATTAAGGGGAGGGTAATTGGGTAGTAAAGGATATGATGGCCTGTGCGCTAATGCTATGTGTAGCACCCCAACTTGGGGACGATTACCAAGCATTGCACAGAAGTGATCCTATAGGCTAAAAAACCTAGGACCCCCTTTACCCCTTATTTTAAACAAAATGTTTGTTTGTCTAAATTACTTTGTTTGCCTAAGACTAATTCACCTAATTCGTGTTTGGCCGGAACCCACCGTTGTGGACCTCGAGGGGTGCTTAACACCTTCCCCTGAAGGTTATTTCGAGCCCTTATCCAATCTCTGGTAACACAAACTAGTTTATGAGTTATTTGCTTTAGGTGCCTTAACGCACCTTAAATCCGTTAGGTGGCGACTCTTCAAATTCCATACCCAATTCCCAAAAGGAAACGAGTTGTCCCCAATGAATGTCGAAACCCAGACTCCGCAAGGAAAAAGGGGACGCGACAAAGACAACTCTGAAATGGAGTTTTGTCGGTTCCAATAGCTCCGTATGGTGATTTTCGTCTTGGGGGCGTGTCCGGACGTTGATTTGGAGGTTCGTAGATTATTTCGGCATTAATTGGTGAAAGATGGAAGATTTTTTGTCACGACCCAAAATCCATTAAAGGTCGTGATGGCGCTTGACTGTCACGACCCTATAACTGACCCGATCGTGATGGCGCCTATCGTGAAACTAGGCCAGCCGACACAAACCCAAAACTAACCAGAAAATCATGAAAAGTCAATTTAAGTCATTAATTAACCAAAATCCCATAGTATAAGTTTAAATAACCAGTGCGGATGAAAAATAACACAAGCTTGACATCGGAGTGTCACCAGTCATGAGAAACTCCAAAACTCGTCTAGGAACAAGAAAAGGGAAACATAGTCCGAAAATAAATACTAAGACAATCCGAGTAAGACAAGAAGGAGAAGCACAGGGCTGCGAACGCCAAGCAACTACCTAGTCAACTCCAAAGACCTGCTGGAAGACTGATCAACACTCACTAACGCGTCCCGGGACTCCTGGATCTGCACACAAGGTGCAGGGAATAATGTGAGTACGCCAACTCAGTAAGTAATAAAAGTAAAAGCAGTTGAGCAGTAAGAAAACACGTAAACCACGTCATAACACTACAGCAAAACAGTACAAGTCCAGAACAACGCAACAAAGCAATTAAACTCGTAAAAACAACTAAGTTCAGTTGAGCCTTTTAAAAAATCCTTCAATAGTTTCAAACGAGTGATGAAAATAGTGAGTAACAGGATAGAAATGTAAACAGCCCCTTGGGCAAAACAAGTACCATAAACCGCCCCTCGGGCAAAATATCAACAGAACCAGTCCCTCGGGCTACCTCACAATCGCTCGTAATCAGCCCCTCGGGCAACAACATGAAACAACATCGGCCCCTCGGGCAATATCACATCACTCACACTGGGTACTCGCGCTCACTGGGGGTGTACAGACTCCGGAGGGGCTCCTACAGCCCAAGTGCTATAACAAGCAATCTCGTGGCATAAATCAGTCAGGCCCTCGGCCTCATAATAACAAGCCACCTCGTGGCATAAATCAATCAAGCCCTTGACCTCAGAATATCATAAATCGGTAACAACTTGCTGCGGTGTGCAGCCCAATCCCATAATATCCTAACAACACAGGCTCTCGGCCTCACTCAGTCAGAAACCTCTCAAGCCCCTCGGGCTAACAGTAAAACAGGTACTCGGCTCAAAATATCATTTATAAAAAATCGAAAGGAGTAAATAAAACCCGAGTTATGAAATCAATGAAAGCATATCATGACTGAGTGTAAATATTACCAAACACAGTGAGGAAACAGTAGTAAAAAGCCCCTAAGGGTCCAAACATTCGGCACGAGGCCCAAACACGGCATTCAGCCCCAAACATAGTAGTACTTTCCAAAACACAGTAATATCAAATAGTTTTCAATCAAATACGCGACTGAATAGTTATACGGGATGGACCAAGTCACAATCCCCAATGGTGCACGACCCCACGCTTCTCATCTAGTGTGTGCGTCACCTCAAAGTAGTGAAACGTTGTGTAATCTGAGGTTTCATACCCTCAGGGCAACATTTACAATCATTACTTACCTCAAACAGGTCCACACTCTAGCCCGCGATGCCTTTGCCTCTCGACCCGGCCTCAACTCGCCCCGAATCTATCAAAAATCAGAATCATAACATCAAAATAGGTTAAAGGAACAAAGCCCACGCGAAAATAATCAAATTACATCAATAATCCCTAAATTGTCCGAACCCGACCCCCGGTCCCACGTCTCAGAATTCGATAAAAATCATATCAATAGAATCATTATCTTCCCACGAGTCTATACATATCAAGAACATCAAAATCGGACCCCAAATGGCCCCTTAAATCCCCAATGGAAACTCACCAATACCAAGCCCTAATTCTTCAATTTTTAACCCTTAATTTCCATTAATTTCATGCCTAATCAGTGAGAAAATGCCATAGAATCAAGTATTGAGTTCAGAAATCTTACCTCCAAGCGTTATCCCTTGAATTCCTCTTCAAATCCCCTCAAAAAGCTTCTACCCGCCTAAAAAATGGAGGAAATAAGCTGAAAATCGCGAAGGAGGCTAATATAGTTTCTGCCCAGGTGTTCCCTCACCTGTGGACCAATTTTCGCACCAGCGGACCGCTTCTGCGGTCAAAATAACCGCACCTGCGGTTTTCACGTAAGGGCCAATCTCCGCATCTACGGTTAGAACTTCGCACATGTAGCCTCGCAGGTGCGCTAGAAGCTCCGCACCTGCGGCCTAGCTCTAGCTGATCTCAGATCGCTTCTGCGACCTCCTCTGCGCATTTGCGGCGTTGCACCTGCAGTCCCCAATCCGCAGGTGCAGAAATAACAGAAGCAGAAAACCTGCAGCACAACCTAAAAACCCAAACTCTCCGTCAACCATCCAAATCCATCCCGAGGCCCTTGGGACCTCAACCAAACATGCCAACTAGTCACATACCACTATTCAAACTTGTTCCAACCTTCGGAACACTCAAAAAAACATCAAAACATCAAAACACCCTCGGATTCAAGCCTAAGGATTCCAAAACTTCCGAATTCCACAAATGATCAAAAAGTCTATCAAACCTCATCCGAATGACCTGAAATTTTGCACACACGTCAGAAATGACACAACGGACCTACTCAAATTTCCGGAATTCCTTTCCGACACCGATATCAAAATTCCACTACCAACAGGAAAACGCCGAAATTCTAATTTCGCCAATTCAAGCCTAAATCTACCACGAACCTCCAAAATACATTCCGAACACGCTCCTAAGTCCAAAATTACCCGATGGAGCTAACCAAATCATAAAAATCCAAATCCGAGATCGAATACTAAAAGTCAAGATTGAGTCAAACCTTTCAACTTTAAAACTTCAAGCTGAGAATCATCCTTCCATATCTATTCTGATTAACCTGAAAACCAAAACCGACGATTTACATACGTCATAAAACATCATACGGGGCTAGCCATACCCGAGAACTGGCAAGCGAAGTGCAAATGCTCAAAACGACCGGTCGGGTCGTTACACGGACACGCTGTCAGGCTAGCCAACACTAAATAGTTAACTATATTCTCTTTTTATATTTTTGAAATCATAAAGTTTCCTTCAATTTCACTAGTAACAGATGAACTTTACAAAATAAATAAAAATGTTTACCATTTCATTATTGAATATCCCATCATCATCTCAAAACCCGGTGTCACAAGTGCATAAGCAATTACTAAGAAATAAAATGAATACTGCCCGGAATACAAATTGGACAGAAAAGAAAATACAAATACTCTGAAGGAGACTCTACTGGCTGCGGATCGTCTCATGAGATGCAGCTCACCTAAGCCTCCGCATCAACCATGCCGCCGAGCCCGCGAGGCCACTAGACATACATGTGCATGTACAACAAAATGTACAGCAAGTGCAGTATGAGTACGAAAACAACGCGTACCCAATAGTTATCTAGTCTAACCTCGAAGAAGTAGTGACGAGGGATAGACTTCGACACTTACTAATGGTCCAATAATATTAGGTGCAGTAAGGAAGTGAATAAATATAAAACAGAGTAATTATATGAAAAAAAAACAAGTATAAAATACGTGGTACAATTCCTCTCTTTACAATTTACTCAAGCTCTCAACTAGCAAATTCCCTCCGTAACCAGAGCAAATATATATAGATAGAGTGGATTTCATCAAAAAGGTTATCATAATTCAAATCAAGGAAAACCCTCAGATACACTGGCTTCTTGCCATATATTACTCATGATTCCATGCGGATATATATATATATATACATACTTGTGACGCGGTCAAATATAAGTTTAGCGGATTTCCCCGCTCGCGAATCATACTTGCGACGTGGTCAAATATAAGTTTAAGGAATTACCCCGCTCGGGGATCATACGTGCGACACGGTTACACATAGATTTCTTAAGTTATTAAAGTATTCCTCAATTCTTTTTAAATTACGAATTTCAAATGAAAGTTTTTAAGTTCCCAACTTTTCCTCAATTTCGACTCCATTCAAAAACATTTAATAAGCTAACTCAATCTTGCTTCTTCTCAAGGCAAACAATAAACATAAATCAACAACAATATCAACAAGGCATGATGTAAGCCTAAAACTACCCGGACATAGACATAGCTAGTAACTATATACGGACTCTCGTCACCTCGTCCGTACATAGCCCCAAAAAATAGAAGCACATAATATTTTAGTTCAACTACGGGGTTAATTGCCTCTTACACGGTTAGAAAGGAGACTTACCTCGCTCCGAAGTTCCATAACCGGCTGCCAAGCCCTTCCGACGACTCAAATCGATGCCCAACGCTCCAAAACCAGTCAATAATTATACAATGCATTAATATATACTCAAATACCCATTATAATCCTATTTACAACAATTTCCAACTCCGCTTGAAAAGTCGATAAAATCATCCTCGGGCCCACGTGGCCGGATTCCGAAAATTTTCGAAGATAAACTTTACCCATAACACCGCGAACTCAATATATAATTTATTCCAAGTTCCATGTCCAATGTCATGGTCAAAATCCAAAAATATAAATTTCTAGGTTTTTCTTCAAAACCCCAAATTTCCACTAATTTCCCATGATATTCCATGTTAAAATCTAGATATAATCCAAGTAATTAACTTGTAATATGTGGGAATCACTTACCTTGACATAGATGATGAAGAAGGAGCTCCAAAATTGCTCCTAGGTCGTATCCCATGAGGAAATGAGATGAAACGAGCCAAACCCATTTTTGCAAACTTATACACTGCCAGGCAACCCTTCTTTGCGTTCGCGGGCCTCCCATCGCGTTCGCGATGAACAAAATTTTCGAAAGTCATTCCCAAACTTTCTCAAACAGCCTCTAGTATAATGGCAATAACTTCTTGTACAAAACTACCAACGACAAATGGTTTAAATTTTTGAAAACTAGACACAAGATCTACAACTTTCATGTTTTGGCCATCTCCCAATTCCATATAGATTTCGTGATATAAGCCTCCAAAGTCAGTCCTATGTAACACAAATGTCTTCTTCATCTTCCCGGACAGCCTGTAGTGTACCAGCCATAACTTTTTGTACACAAATCCAAATGCTAAATGGTTTATTATTTTGAAAACTAAACACAAAGGGCTACAACTTTCATTTTCGATCATCTCCAAATTCCTTAGAAATTGGGGAATATGAGCCTCCAAAATCAGACCTGTGCAACAGAGATTCCCTTCTTCGCGAATGCGAGGATCTCTTCGCGAACGCGAAGAACAAAGTCCCTGAAGCCAAATCCTTCTTCGCGAACGCAAGAGGATCCTCGCGAACGCGAAGAACAACACCAAACACCAGCATCAACTATTGCAAAATAGCCCGAAAATGATCCGAAACGACCTCGAAACACACCCGAGGCCCTCGAGGCCTCGTCCAATCACAGAAATCGGTCCCATAACATAACGCAGACCTACTCGAGTCCTCAAATCACATCAAACAACATCAAAATCATGAATCGCACCCCAATTCAAGCTTAATGAACTTTAGAACTTCAAACTTCTACATTCGATGCTGAAACCTATCAAATCACGTCCGATTGACCTCAAAATTTTGCACACAAGTCACATTCAACATTACGGACCTACTCCAACTTCCGAAATTGGAATCCGACCCCGATATCACAAAGTCTACTTCCGGTCAAACTTCTCAAAAACCTTCAAATTTCTAACTTTCGCCAAATGACACCAAAATGATCTACGGACCTCCGAATCCACTTCCGGACGCGCTTCCGGAGTTATTCCCAGACTCGGAATCCCAAACAGACATCGATAACATTGAAATGCACTTTAACCCAACTTTTGTGAAATTCTTCCAAAACACTAACTTCCTCAATAGGCGCCGAAACGCTCCCGGGTCATCCAAAACCCAATCCGGGCATACGCCCATATCCGAAATCACCATACGAACCTATTGGAACTTTCAAATCCCGATTTCGAGGTCGTTTACCCAAAAATAAAACTTTAGTCAATTCTTTCAACTTAAAGCTTCTGACTTGAGAATTTTCTTTCCAAATCAACTCCGAACTTCACGAAATTCAATTCTGACCATGCGTGCAAGTCATAATACCTGAAGTGAAGCTGCTGATGGCCTCAAACTACCGAACAACGTGCTAGAGCTCAAAACGACCAGCCGGGTCGTTACATTCTCTCCCACTTAAACATACGTTCGTCCTCGAACGTGCTAAGAACTGTGCTGGAGTTGTCTGAAATCACTGTTTAACACCTTGTGCACCTACCCGTGCTACCACAACTCAGTTGAACACATTAGCTCGAGAAAATCTGAAGATTCCCCTTTTGTTTAGTCAAATTAGCCTTAGAGCGAAATTCCAACATCCGGAATTTTCCACCAGGCCTACTTTCAACATACGAACACCGTATCAATCTCTATGTGATGTACCAATACATGATTGCATACTTTTACTGAATCCACACTAAACAGTGCATAACTTACATGACCATTATAATGTCCTTTGATAACAATAGCCAAAATTTCATGAATCTGATTCTCCCAATGCATCTCATGACATATTTAAGTCATGTTCCCACTCCTGCAATACCGTCACGACGGAAGAGATGCGTAGAAATTCATAACCGACTATCGAGTCAATAGTTCATTGAGCTTCTCCTCCTGACAAGATCCATTGCCTCTTTATGAACCAAATAACTATATTTTCTCTTTAATATACTTCATATAAATCTGACCGCACTGATCCCAGGTCAAATAATCTCGTCTCACCCAGTATAAACTGCCCAGGCAATAAGCCACCTCAAACACTACCAAAATTCTCATATGATGCCGCAACGTGCCAATAAGCTACAACTTGATTGTGATACATAGGGAAAACGAACTCTAGAATGAACTACACAACCCACGTAAACTAATTTAGACAACCGAAAGGTGTTATGAACCTTCCTCGGAAAATGGGAAGCAACCACTCAAGAAAAGATATAGGAAACTGTACTCAACATCACACTGTTGCGGCGTGCAACCCGATCCAAACAACATACCCATGGCAGCGTGCCACCCGATCCACACATAAATCTATATAAGGAGATACATTCTGAGCTAGAGTGCTCATTACTACCAAATACCGAATATCGGCCACAAGCACGCTAAGTGCATAATACCATCCCTGTGGAGAGAGATAGCGCCATACGCTACAAAACTCAAGCACAACTGAGGTGCGATATATGATCTGAATCTCAAGAGTCATCCTGCTCGCATAACACCTTCGCTACACGGAACCTCAACACATACAAAAATTATCAAGGCGTCTCACAACTCATACAACACAATATAGTATTACATGAAATAGCCGACAACGAGATAACATCCAACATCCGAATATTCCTCCATAAGGAGTGTCTATGCTGAAATGATGGCCTAATATAGAGCCCATATTCATATTTAAATCCACCCATTGACCTCGAGCCGATTGACGAGTGTCTAGCGTATATAAAATTTTAACTCGTACTCTGTCAAATAATAGTATAGAAAGATGTCGAACCCACAGAGATTGGTTTATCTATTCTATAGATGTTTCTTGTTTTAGTTGCTATTTGATAAAATCAGAAAGAGTTGAGTTTTAAATTAACTAACTAAAAAAAGCACGAATGGAGCAATAGAAAATATTTTTGTTTTTCACAGATATAATAAAAAGGTGTTGGGATCCTGACTTCACTTAATATTTTTTATTATATAGTAAATACATTTATTCTTCAACTTTATTTATCATAAATGTATAAATGCCTCTCACGATTACATTTATATATTATTACTATAGTTGAACAATTAAGTGCACTCCTCTCGGTTATACAATTTAATTGTCAAAATGGTAATATTAAAGAACCAGAAATATATACTTGAACTAAAGCATGCTCTTTTTTAGTAAGTCCCTTTCGGTTACCCTACTTGTTATAACTGATTTACTATAATATTCGCCTCTTTCGATTACAAATAAGTGTAGAATCAATTTTAACATATAAGAGCTAGATGTCACTAAATATATGTTAATATCTATCAATACCAAAATTAACTATTACCTCTTCTGCCTCTTTCGATTACAGAATTAGTAAGAAGTTAATATGTAGTACTAAATAGATAGATGTTAACAAATTAAATAACATCCAACTATAAAGCAGATAAAATTTAAATAAAAAACTTCAGCTCAAGTATGTGAAATTGAAGAATAATATGTAGTACTAAATAGATAGATGTTAACAAATTAAATAACACCCAACTATAAAGCAGATAAAATTTAAATAAAAAACTTCAGCTCAAGTATGTGAAATTGAAGAATAATATCTACTATTATATAAAAATATTAAGATCCGTCATTTTTCCAACACAAGAAAAGTTACTCCATAATGGAGTTAATACCGACAACGGATATAATCTTGCCCATTAACTAAGAAAATAAAGAAATATTCAAGAGAATAATTCCTCCTATTTAATTAAAAACAGGAACTAGAGTAATTTCCAATACTACTATTTATTCAGAACAAGAAATGAAGCCAGAGTAATGGCTAAAAGATGAAACAGAAGCAAAACTAAAGAACAAAGAGAAAGAAAAAACTTACTGCTCAATATTCACTTCTCAGATTTCTCTCTCGCTCCCCCTTTTAGATTTCACGATTGATGCCTCTTTTATAGCCAAGCCATGACAAACTTTTCAATACACTCTTGGATATGAACTTGTTATGGCTGGTTGTGGCCTTGTTATGCTTGGTTATGATCTTCTGTTGTAGGTTAGTTATGGATCGGTTATAGTTTGTTGTAGCCGGTTGTGAGTCGATTGTCCTTTGTCATGGCAGATCACGTTATACAATGCCTTTCTTTGGCACCATATTTTACTTTGCTTTAGCTTGTTCGTTTTTCTACTTTTTCCTCTGTAATATTCTCGTTCCCGGACCAATCCTTCTTTAACTTTTGCTGCATAATTTAGACAAAGTATGAAAGAAATATGATAGTTTTTTTTTTGTGTTTTTCAAAGAAATTATATGTTAAAAATTAAGTAAAATGCACTTATCAAATTCTCCCACACTTGAATATTTGCTCGTCCTCGAGCAAATAAAATAACTAAACATATCAGCTAAACAATTTAACCAAAATCATGAGACCTTTCGCCAAAGAAAAAGTAACTAAGACCAATTCACAAGTTCAGACAACTTTTAACCGTACTCATATTCACCTATTGAGAACTGAAATCATAATATTTCTTAATCCCTAGTGTGTCTCACCAAATGAAGAGAGATGCCCATATATCACACTATATATATATATGTATGAACAAAGAAGGGCATAGATAGAAAAATTCACTCTCTCTCAACAAAGAAGTACCTCAAGCTACTGGAAATTGCCATAGGCTTGACTATCATGTGGTTCTCCACTAATGTAGGAGTGTTTGAGTCGAGATCATGTAGGACTTTGCAAGGTTGTAATGTAGGTTTAAGGATAGGTATGATACATATGGATAATAGTGACTTAAATTCCCTATGGGCACTACACTTTATTTTATCACTTAAGCACAATTGTGTTTGCTATGATTTAAACAATAACCTCTATTTTGCTTCATCTCTTTCACATTTTTTTTTGACGGAGATGCCAACATTTCTTTGTTACTATCCTCTCCCTTTTTTTTCTTTTTTTCTTTTTAAGAATTTCATAAGCAACATTCTTTTTCAGTTCTCATGGCAACATCTCAAAAGATTGACAACCTCAAACAATTATTCTTTCACCAATTATTTTTACAATTATGCCTCACTCCTAGATTTTTACATTCAGATCAACTCTTAACGTGCCCAATAGGGAATTGGGTGAACAAAGAACAAGTCATAACAACAAACAGGCTAAGGGTTAAAGCTTGGTGATCAACAAAATAAGAGATAATTTATTTAGGCTCAACTGGGCTAACTAGGGATAAAAATCATTAAGGTAGGTCAATTTAGGTTATGGCTCAACAAAGAAGGCCTACGTTCATTTCTTAACTCAAAGATCTACCTAGAATTTCGCCTCAATCCACATTCAAGGCAAGTTCTAGATTTTCAGATAAGCAGGAGAACTAGACAATATAAGCTAACAACACAATACACTTGGGCTAACGAAAACTATGATTTCAATCACCAATAAGTAAGTATGAGCTTAGAAAAGTGATCATAAAACCCGTGTACTTAATCAAATTTGTCTTTCTTAAGTGTCATACTTTTCAAGTCAAATCAAGTTTAGCCAACTTATTTACCAAAATAAGTTAAAACAACTAAAAGTCTAAAAAAAAATGTTCGATTCAAAATATTACGACCATGGCAAAGAACCGAACAAGAAATCCATGGAAGTACATGAAGTAAGTTGCCTAAGGAAAAAGGCAACTCAAATTTTGTTTTATTTTTTTCAGTTTTTTTTTTAAATTTTTTTTATATGTATAACTACAAAAATACATATAACAAATATATTCTTCTACCCCCAAGCTTAAATAATGTCATGTCCTCATGACATAATAAATTAACAGTAAAAGGAGATAAAGGAGCTTCCCTGATTTTTTCTGATTCTAGCCATTCTAGCCACATTTCCTTTTTCTTGGCTTCTCAAAGTTTCTCTCATATAACAAAGACAAGAATATAGCAAAGAAATGTTCTTTTTCATGATAGGAGAAACCTTTTGTCTAAATCAGGGGAGTGTTTTTCTTTCATCATGGCAAAATATATTAATACATACTACATACATATCTATATATATAATATAATACAAACATGCAATTATTACTATTTTTTAATTTTTTTTATTTATAAGAAGAAAAACTAATTTAATTATATATATATTTACTAAAAAGGAAATATTTTATGTTACTACTAATAATTACTTAAAAGATTAAAGAGAGGGGAAAAAAATAGTTCTGAGTTTAACATCGCCAGCTCGACTTATTTTAAAAATTAGGCAAAAAGGATTGTTGAAGCCTGTTTATCGAAGAATCTCCTGATATAAGGCTTCAAACGATGACCGTTTACTTTGAATTTGTCCCCCCCCCCCCAACTGTATGTTGTATTTCAATGGCACCATAGGGGTTAATTTCTGTTACAGTATACGGTCCTGTCCAGCGTGACTTAAATTTTCCTGGAAATAATCTCAATCAGCTATTGTACAACAGAACTTGATCTCCAACTTTAAAATATTTATGGCGGATGAGCTTGTCATGCCAATTTTTTGTCTTTTCCTTATATAATTTAGTATTTTCGTATGCTGTAAGTCTGAACTCTTCCAACTCATCAAGCTGCAATAGACGATTTTTACCTGCATCTGGCAAGTTTAGATTCAAAAATTTTATAGCCCAATATGCTTTATGCTCTAATTCCACAGGTAAATGACAAGCTTTTCCAAAACTAGTCTATAAGGAGATGTGCCTACGGGAGTTTTGAAAGCAGTTCTATATGCCCATAAAGCATCATCTAATTTTAAAGACCAATCTTTTCGAGAAGAGCCAACAGTTTTTTCTAAAATTCTTTTTAATTCTCTGTTGGATACTTCAACTTGCCCGCTGTCACACCTCCTTTTTTACACACCTACCCCGAAGGATAATGTATAAGGGAGTTTTTCTATTTAAAGTGACATTATTCGAAATGGGATTGTTTATTTATTTTTAGAGTCGCCACTTGGGATAGGATTGGCTTTTGGTGTCCCAAGTCACCGGTTTAATTTTAATCCCAAATCGAGGAAAATTTCGACTTCCCAATTGGAGTCTGCGAACCAGAAATTTTGAATAAGGAATTCTGTTGACCCGAGGGAAGGTGTTAGGCACCCCCGGATCCCGTGGTTCTAGCACGGTCGCTTAAATTATTATAAATGGCTAAAATCTAATTTTATACACATTCCAACCTATAATGTAATTTTTAAGATTATTTACCGCTTTTAGTTTTTTTTTTTTTTTTTTACGAAAGTGAACGCCGTTTAAGAGCGTGTTTTTGGATCATGTCACATGAAATGCACCCGGATCCTAACACCTCTTATTCAACGTTTTGGGATTTGGATTTGAGTTGCATGAAATGCACACCCGA
Source organism: Nicotiana attenuata (assembly GCF_001879085.1). Lineage (NCBI taxonomy): Eukaryota > Viridiplantae > Streptophyta > Magnoliopsida > Solanales > Solanaceae > Nicotiana > Nicotiana attenuata. Next base: position 184,412 of record NW_017671069.1, on the reverse strand, counting down.
GTTTAGGAAAGTAATATTATTAAAAGCGCGCCTAAAGTGGCTAGCGTCTTATTAACTTTGCGGGAAGCCATGGAAATTTGCTAAATGGCTTACCCGATTTCTAAAATATTTTAACATATCAATTAATGAGGGCCCCGCAATTTACATGTTTTGTGCGACGAGGCTCGTCTCATGTTTTATTTAAGGGCCAACCTAAAGCAACTACGATTTTCCTATTTATTATCTTTTTTTTTAAAAAAACGGCCTAATTAATTTGCATTTATAGATTCAGGCTTCAAGTTCAAGCCCGAATTCAAACAAAAGGGGGGACCCTCTTAGTTTGAACCCGCTACTTAACTCGAGAACCTAAATTTATATTTGCAAGTCAATCCCCATATTCCTAATGTGATTTAAAGGATTTTTGATTTCAGCATTTTTTATTTTTGGGGCTTTAAAACTAGCCCAGGAAGAAGGAAAATACGGTGGCCTTTATTAGAGCTTGCCCAGCGTTTGGGCTTCTGACCATGACATTAGGCCCAATCAGCATTTAAACATAAGGACCTTGTTGCTTTGGCTCATGACTGAATCCATGAAGTTAGTTTTTAGGCCTGTCAATTATTTTGTAAAACCAGTGTACCACTTATTCAAATCAAGTACTATTATGCAAATATTTCGTGCTTGTCATTGGCTAACTAATATGATTAACCTGGAATCTAGCAACTCGTTAATTTCGAAATTAGACACCTTAAACAAGCTTAGCACTGATCTGGACACTGGCGCCAGTGCTGAAACTCGTTAATGTGCCCGTTTTAACCATGGCTATCAAATTGAATTGTGAACCTCCAAATTGACATACAACACATGTGTAAAGTATCCTATTGTCTTACGATTTTGCCAAGTATAACTGAAATCCTGCGAACTTCACGTTTAATATATATGAACTAAATGATATGACCAATCCTTTCCTTTTCAAGCTATAAAACAAGTTCAAATGCTGCCAAATCTAATTAACATGAAGTCTAATATGTGTATTATCAGTAGGATACATCCATACACTTCTATTATACCTGCTATCTGACCAAAGTAGAATCAACAGGCTCATATTATTTCTGCCACTTAATTAGACACACGGAGGCTTAAACAACCAACTTCAACTAAATTGATTCTATTCAAACACATGCTGGAATTCAAAACAGTCCTGAACAGTTCAAGTAATATAAGTAATCTATCAACAGTCCGTTAACAGTCCATTAGCAGTCCTAGCAGTCCAAATCTATTCATAATTAGGACATTAAACAAATCAAGGAAAACTATTCGAAATAACAACAAAATTTTACAACAAAACCACGCAGCAAGTTTCATTTCATCTTTCAACTTGATATTCACATTGTATCGAGGTCAGGAGATGTACCTGGAAGTTACAGAAATGAAGGAGGAAAAATCAGTAACAGCAGTGACAATAATCAGCACCTCGTGACCCAGAAATAATGTCAAATTAAAACCAGGGGGTGTTTTAATGCCCAATAGACCAGTAAACCAAACCAAACAGCTTGAATAACCTCAAATAACTTGAAATTGAATCCAGAAAACCCTCTGAAACTTCAGCGATTAGAAGTTGAGCTAGGAGATGAAAATCAACAACTAGAATTCACAATTAACCTAGGAATTTCAATATGACAGTGTTTTTTAATTCTAACTCTAAAAATAAACTTTCTAACTCTAAGATTTCAGATTTTGGTTTTTAATTTTGAAATTCAAATTTCAGGGCTTGAAAACTTGCAGAAAGTGTTTTGGGGGAAATTTTAGAGGCTGGGAATTTTGGGGAATTTTTCAGATGTGTGTCCCTCCTTATGCAAGGCAAATGAATGCCTATTTATAGGCAAACTTAGGGTATAATTTCAGGTTTTCATTTTACCCTTTAGTCCCTATTTCAATTCTATTTTTCACCCCTTATTTCCTAACTTGTTACACAAGTAACTACACCTATTTTATTGAAATCTATACTAAAGCCCATTCTAGAAGGTCCTCTACCCATTACAATTCCTATACTATCCCTTCCCTACTTTAAAAATTACTATTCCTAATAAAACTACCCTTTTCTATGCCTAAATTACCCTTGATCAATCCCAAAATTACTAACTCAAACAAACCCTTTACTTGAGTTAAAAGTTAACTATAGTTAATCCTAGTGAACCTAAATCAGCTAGAACCAATCAATTAACCCTAAGTACTGAATTAAACTAAGATTTAATCAAGCCATTGATTTAATCAAACAAAACGGTATCCGAACAGGGTTGAAACAACAATTAACTAAGATTAAAATGAAACAAAATTGAATTGCAAAGACTTATCGCAACAAGCTAAAACACGTTCAAGAATCGAACTATTGAATTAAAGGCTAAAATCATGCGTTGAAAATCAAATACATACACTAACTATTAAAATTGCTAGAACACATACTGAATCAAAAAAAAAAGAAAAAATAAACAAAACAGGAAACAAAAGAAAACAAGAACAAAAATCAGAATTAAAAGAAGGGAAAAAAAAACAGAATACCTAATGGAATTAGGAACTCGGCTAGGCACTGTTGCTTGAATCCTCCAGGATTCTTGACACGTAACATCCCTAATCGTGTGTTTTTCACAAGAACCCACATGATTAGGGAAATTACGGTCAAAAATCCCTAAAATTTTTGAGCTAGGGTTCTGCTGGTTTTAAGATTTGAAATTCGAGAAGTTATGGCAAGATTCGAAAGGTTTTGGTTAGGGATTAATGATGGGGAGGTCATGGAGACTGTGGGGTGTGAATTTGGGAGTTATGGATGAGTTTGTGTGTTGGCCGGAAAACTTCGATCTAAAATTCGAAGCGTTTGGCTAGGATTTGGGGAAGTGGTTTTGGGGGTTGGAAAAGGAGGAAGAGAGGAGTAAGGGGTGTATTTTTGGAGTAGTTTGGAGCTTCGCCGCCGGCGGCGGCTATTTCCGGCCGGCGGCGGACGGCGGAGGTGAGCGGTGGCTCGTAGGCGGCGTTACGCCGGAAATTACAGGGGTCTGTGAGAGATGGTGAGGCAGAGGGGTTCTGGGGGGGGGGTGGCTATGTTCGGACATTTAAATATTAAGTGATGGGGGGTTCTCGACCGTTAGATCAAAAAACCTAGACGGTTGAGATCGATTCGCCGCTAAACGGCGTCGTTTGGGTATGGGGTGACTGGACCGGGTATTGAAATGGGCTTGGGACTGGTATGGGGTCTGTTTGGACGGTTCAGGGGTGTTTATTAATTGGGCTAGGAAATGATTTGGCCCAGTTTGGGGTCTTTAGAAAGGAAATCCCAATTCTTTTAATTTCTTCTCATTTTCTTTTTTTTTTTTCTTTTTTTTCAGATTTTTATCAAATACAAAATTAAGCTAAAAAGACCTGATTTAATTCTAAAACTAAACTAATTATTTTTCCAAAAATTAATTAAGTCCTAATTTAAAGAAAACTATGACAAATTCGGAAATTAAAGGTAAAATGCAAGAATAACTATTTTTAGTATTTTCTTTCCTTAATTAGATATTCATCCTAAAAAATAGAAAATTAGGTCCTAAATGCAAATGCACTATTTTTGTATTTTTCTATAAATTAACCATGCACACAAAAATGCAAGCAAACATGAAAATTATGCGATCAATTCCTAAAAATTCAAATAATAAAGAAAAATCCTAATTCTAAGGAATTTTATAGGAGTGATTTAAGCGTGGCAAAAATCACGTGCTCACACCCGCTTGTTTGAGCATGATATGGAGTTCCTGTTTTATGAGTTACTCCATATCTTGACAAAAAACTAGCGAATTGTCTATTTATAAAATGAGTTCCTTGATCACTTATTATAACTCGTGGAGTTCCAAATCTAGAAAAAATATTTTTCTTGAGAAAAGCGCAAACAATATGAGCATCATTTTTTCTAGTAGCAACTGCTTCTACCCATTTTGAAACATAGTCAACAGCTAGCAAAATATATTCATAGCCATTTGAAGGAGGAAAATGACCCAAAAATCAATGCCCCAAACATCAAAAATTTCACACACAAAAATAGAGTTAAGAGGCATTTCATCCCTTTTTGAAATGTTACCGATTCTCTTGCATTTATCGCAACTGGCGACATAATTCCTTCAATCTTTGAATAGAGTAGGCCAGAAAAATCCAGCTTCAAGTACTTTAGCTGCTGTCTTTCTTCCTCCATAGTGTCCTCCTACAGCTCCATCATGGCAGTGACTTAAAATATTGTTCATTTCTGTTTCAGGTACACATTTCCTGATTATGTCATCTGCACAAAATTTAAACAAATAACGATCTTCCCAGTAATAATGTCTAGCCTCTTTTTTAAGCTTTTTTCTTTGATCATAAGAAAAATCTTTTGGAATCCACCCTCCCGCTAAATAATTGGCAATATCAGCAAACCAAGGAGGTCTATTTACAACCGTTGCGACAGAAAAAATATGCTCATCAGGAAACTCCTCTTGGATATCTAGTATTTCAGTAGGAGGATTCTCTAGACGTGACAAATGATCAGCTACCTGATTTTCTGAACCTTTTCTATCTTTTATTTCGAGATCAAATTCTTGCAAAAGGATTATCCATCTTAGCAATCTAGGTCTAGCATCTTTCTTTGCTAATAGATACTTTAAGGCTGCATGATCAGTGAACACTGTAACCTTTGTTCCTATCAAATAAGAACGAAATTTGTCAAATGCAAATACTACTGCCAATAACTCTTTCTCGGTTGTTGCATAATTCATTTCAGCTTCATTGAGTGTTCTGCTGGCATAGTATATGGGTCTAAAGATCTTGTTTTTCTTTTGTCTCAATATTGCTCCTACTGCTGTATCACTTGCATCACACATTATTTCAAATGGCTGGCTCCAATCGGGAGAAACAACAATTGGAGCATTAGTCAATTCTTCCTTGAGAAACTCACATGCATTTCTGCAATCATCTAAAAATTCAAACTTCACATCTTTCATCAGTAGGTTAGTCAGAGGTTTAGAAATTTTTGAAAAGTCTTTTATAAACCTTCTGTAAAAACCTGCATGCCCTAAAAAACTTCTAATTCCTTTAACAGTGGTAGGAGGGGGTAATCCTGCTATAAGATCAATTTTAGCCTTATCAACTTCTATTCCTTTAGCAGTAACTTTATGTCCTAAAACAATTCCCTCGGTCACCATAAAATGACATTTTTCCCAGTTAAGAACTAGATTTGTCTCTTCACATCTTTGAAGCACCAAAGTTAGATAATAGAGATTCTCTTCAAATGTTTTACCAAAGAGTGTGAAATCATCCATGAAAATTTCAAGAAATTTTTCAGTCATATCTGAAAAAATTGTCGACATGCAACGCTGAAATGTAGCAGGAGCGTTACATAGTCCAAATGGCATTCTTCTGTAAGCATACGTACCTTGGGGGCATGTGAATGTGGTTTTCTCCTGATCTTCTGGAGCAATTGGTATCTGATTATACCCAGAATATCCGTCAAGAAAACAATAAAAACTATGGCCTGCAACTCATTCAAGCATTTGGTCAATAAAAGGCAAAGGAAAATGATCTTTCCTCGTGGCATCATTAAGTCTTCTGTAATCAATACAAACTCTCCATCCCGTGATTGTTCTTGTGGGTATGAGTTCATTATTTTCATTTATTATTACGATCATACCTCCTTTCTTTGGTACTACCTGTATAGGACTTACCCAAGGGCTATCAGATATTGGATAAATGATATGTGCCGCTAGAAGTTTCACTACTTCTTTCTTGACAACTTCATGCATTGCTGGATTAAGTCTCCTTTGGGGTTGGACTATTGGCTTGTAATTATCCTCCATAAGGATCCTATGTGTGCAAATAGTTGGACTGATTCCTTTGATGTCAGCTATAGTCCACCCTAATGCTCTTTTGTGTTCTCTTAAAACTCTAATTAGTTTTATTTCCTGATCGCAGAGAGATGGCTTTAAGGTGTTCCTTTGGATTTTTTCGGTGTTTCTTGGTAGAGCACCTTTTATTTGTTCAGACATGAGGGTTGCTAATTGGCTCATCTGAATTTCTAAATTCTTGATGGCTGAACTTTGACTTTCAACCTTCTCATCAGTAGCCTTAATGAATTTGTACATCATGTCTTCGAGGATTTGCTGATGAGCTCTTTGGGGTGGTTGTTGATATTTCTGGAAATCTTGTTGCCCTCTATTTTGATTTTGAAAACCAGGTGGTCCCTGTACCTGCTGCTTTTGATTAAAATATCTTTGAAGATTTTCAGCACCATTAGGATTACTCCATTGAAATCCCGGATGTTTTTGTGCCATGGGACTATCAAATGAGTAATTATTTCTATAACCAATCATATTTACCTGTTCTTCATTTTGCGGTGAAGCTTGACATTCATGATTCGGATGATTACCTTGACAAACATCACAATTCTCAAGTTGGGATGATGTGTGAGCATCTACCTGAAAAGCCTCCACTTTTTGTGTTAAAGTCGCAATTTCTTGTGTCAATGAATTCAAAGTTTCAACTTGATTTACTCCTGCCGTTTTTTTGATAATCATTCTGTCTGAGGGCCATTGGACAGCATTTTCCAAAATTTCATTAAGCAATTGCATTGCTTGTGTAGTAGTTTTTCCCATTATTGATCCTCCTGATGCTACATCAATTACATTTCTAGCAGAGGGTTTAAGACCGTGATAGAAAATATATAAAATATCAGGGTCTTGGATACCATGATGTGGGCATTTTCTTATCATTGCTGCTAATCTTTCCCATGCCTGGTATACAGATTCAGAATCTATCTGCATGAAATTATTGATTTCTTGCTTCATTTTAAATGGTTTGCAGGTGAAAAATATTTATTAAGAAATTTTTGGGTCATTTGGTCCCATGTTGTAATGAAACCTCTTGGTAGACTTCGCAACCATATTTTGGCTTCACCTTTTAATGGAAAAGGAAAAAGCCGCAACCTGATAGCATCTGTTGTGACTCCATTATACCTGTAGGTTTCAACTAATTCAAGAAAATCAATTAAATGGGTGTGAGGATCTTCACTCGCATCACCAGTAAACCGACATGACTGTTGAATGGTTTGAATCAAGCCTGTGCGGATTTCAAAGTTGTTTGCTGCAATTGGTGATCTCCTCACACTTGATTCTCCTTCAAAATGATCTGGCCTTGCATAATCACGAAGTATTCTATCATGTCGAGGTGCCACCTCATCAAACTGTTCTTCTACTTGATGTGGTGGAAGTTGGTTATTGAGTTCTTCGTTCTCCATTTCCTCTATGGTGAAAATTTGAGATCGTGAGGTTTGTTCTTTTCGCAACAACCGTAAAGATTTTTCAATTTCAGGATCGTATTTGACTAGTTCTCTAGAAGAGGAATGGGTCATACACTTTCTGAAATTTCTGTAGAAAAGTTAAAATAATTAGACAAATAAAAAAAATCTCAAATTAGTAGTAAAACAATTAATCTGTAGTAGACTTTAGCCAATCCCCGGTAACGACGCCAAAAATTTGACGAGTGTCTAGCATATATAAAATTTTAACTTGTACTCTGTCAAATAATAGTATAGAAAGATGTCGAACCCACAGAGATTGGTTTATCTATTCTACAGATGTTTCTTGTTTTAGTTACTATTTGAGAAAATCAGAAAGAGTTGAGTTTTAAATTGACTAACTAAAAAAGCACGAATGGAGCAATAGAAAATATTTTTGTTTTTCACAGATATAATAAAAAGGTGTTGGGATACTGACTTCACTTAATATTTTTTATTATATAGTAAATACATTTATTCTTCAACTTCTATTTCTCATAAATGTATAAATGTCTCTCACGATTACATTTATATATTATTACTATAGTTGAACAATTAAGTGCACTCCTCTCGGTTATACAATTTAATTGTCAAAATGGTAATATTAAAGAACCAGAAATATATACTTTAACTAAAGCATGCTCTTTTTTAGTAAGTCCCTTTGGTTACCCTACTTGTTATAACTGATTTACTACAATATTCGCCTCTTTCGATTACAAATAAGTGTAGAATCAATTTTAACATATAAGAGCTAGATGTCACTAAATATAGGTTAATATCTATCAATACCAAAATTAACTATTACCTCTTCTGCCTCTTTCGATTACAGAATTAGTAAGAAGTTAATATGTAGTACTAAATAGATAGATGTTAACAAATTAAATAACACCCAACTATAAAGCAGATAAAATTTAAATAAAAAATTTCAACTCAAGTATGTGAAATTGAAGAATAATATCTACTATTAGATAAAAATATTAAGATCCGTCATTTTCCCAACACAAGAAAAGTTACTCCATAATGGAGTTAATACCGACAACGGAAATAATCTTGCCCATTAACTAAGAAAATAGAAAGAAATATTCAAGAGAATAATTCCTCCTATTTAATTAAAAACAGGAACTAGAGTAATTTCCAATACTACAATTTATTCAGAACAAGAAATGAAGCCAGAGTAATGGCTAAAAGATGAAACAGAAGCAAAACTAAAGAACAAAGAGAAAGAAAAAACTTTCTGCTCAATATTCACTTCTCAGATTTCTCTCTCGCTCCCCCCTTTTAGATTTCACGATTGATGCCTCTTTTATAGCCAAGCCATGACAAACTTTTCAATACACTCTTGGATATGAACTTGTTATGGCTGGTTGTGGCCTTGTTATGCTTGGTTATGATCTTCTGTTGTAGGTTAGTTATGGATCGGTTATAGTTTGTTGTAGCCGGTTGTGAGTCGGTTGTCCTTTGTCATGGCAGATCACGTTATACAATGCCTTTCTTTGGCACCATATTTTACTTTGCTTTAGCTTGTCCGTTTTTCTACTTTTTTCTCTGTAATATTCTCGTTCCCGGACCAATCCTTCTTTATCTTTTCCTGCATAATTTAGACAAAGTATGAAAGAAATATGATAGTTTTTTTTTGTGTTTTTCAAAGAAATTATATGTTAAAAATCAAGTAAAATGCACTTATCACCGATTCTGCCCGCACCGTACTAGGCTAATAACCTTTCAAGGGTCCACAATAACCCCTTTTTACCATGACTCACAAGAACAACCCTCATATCCGGAGCAAACCTCCACGGTCCACAACCCAATAAGCCGAGTGCCCTCCAGGCATAATTTCTCAAATTAGTGATACTACCACATTCTTCACACTTGGTTTAAATATTCAATTAATCAAGTGACTACATGTCAGACTTATACAATCTTCCCGTGAGGTACGCTCCCATGACCTTGTGCACTAGATAACGAGTCTGCACATCCATACCACCGGTCACACTAATGTTGTAAAGCATATCAAGAATCCGTAACCAAGATGCAAAGCCTCCGACTCAAATTGCCGAACTCAGGTGACGCTGAAGACAATACCAGCTTACTCCAAACATCCAAATCCCCTTCCTACTCATCCGAGCTCGTGACATCCTTGTCAAACACCTAACCGCAGGCTTGATCCTCACTTTCAAATTTCATACCGCTCACTGCACCTAACAAGGCAATATGTGATAGTACAAGAATTTCATCATAACTCCTGAACCACTAATATGATAAACACTTCATCACCTAGAAACTTTTTACTTAACTCATTCCAAGAGAACCGTAGCAACACTCGAGTAACTTCTCACAACCGTAGAACATTAAAATCCTTAAGTAGTGATCTAAACCACCATAACCCTTTCGGGATCCGCCTACACATAACAAGCCATAATACTTGAATACTTCATAATAAAATCAATTACGGTGGCTGTCGAGCCTCGCACGTACCGCCACCACTATGCCAATTCAATCATGGCTAACCAATCTAACTTCTTCTAATTCATCCTTAACTTGCCTTAGAGATAATAATAGCACCGTTACTTACATCACCAACCTAAATCCGCACTCACCTTGGGTGACCCCATTCCATGAGACCATATTGTCTCCAAACCCATGAACCGTTTCATACCCTCCTTGCACGCACATTCGCATCTTCAACTGATACACCCATTCTGATAATTCCTCTACGAATCCGAAGTCTTTTTCTCTTTTTCTTCCCAATGCTACACTGCAAGTCGAAAACATTATAGAACATTCCGAGCCTCTTATCATAATCTGCTATAAAAGATCGATTCTTAACCATATTGCGGGCTTGAATCCTTAGGCACCTCATTTTAACCTTTGAATTTAGGACCATTGTTGAGAGTCACCCACTCTGGCTTGGTCCCGAATATAATCAACTCCAAGGCTCTTTTGGCACATGAACACGAATCTCAAAGAAGCACCCAGCCAAATCACCTTCCTTGCAACTCACTTCTACGCGAAGCATAATTCCTGAGTCTTCCCAAAGCTTGAACATCAATCGATGATGCCAATTATAGAACACATTCTTCAATTCATATGCTCAAATTACCACTGATGTTCTCTTTCCTTAGTCGCAGTAACCCATCAATATGCCACTAACCAGAAACCTCACAAGTAGATAACCATGCAATCCAATCGTAGGCGGTGGGCCTCTCCCACTTAGCTCAAAGCGACCATTGCATAAATCTGAAATTTACCAAGGTTCATCCTTCCTCTCTGACATGACCTCGTGCTATCGACCTGCCAAATTCCTAGAAATCTTCCAACGATGTTGCACCGAGCGCAATTACTATGAAACCAATAAACCATCCCGGGTCCGTGCCCATTCACCAGCTATACAAGCTCGTTCACTCCCCATTTGACATCACTAAAAGGTGCGATAGTGCCTTCAAATCCAAAGTCATGTTGTATCCTTCTTCATATCAAGAAACTCCTTTCTATTGTATCCAATCTCCCGCCATATATTAGCTAATATTTCAATTTAAGTCTGTAGACCTAGTCACTGTCCACCATAAATCCTAAATTACTCTAAACTTTTCTCAAGGAGTATAGTCATCCTACCACAGAACCCATATGCTACTCTGCCCCAAAGGCGAATTGAAGAAAACCATCACACCGGCGAACTTAACGTATTCAACAAGGACAATGACACCGCATCACAGATGAAAATTTCACCACGCTCGAAAATATCAAGTCTCGTTACTCCATCAAACCAAACTTGAACATTCATAGCCCGATTGCCTCTTCTCCGCCAGAAATAAAATTCTGAATCTCTGGATCTTGCATTGAGTAAACATCCGTCCAAGTCATTCACTGCTTCAACGTATAGACAAGCACCCTACCATTACACCAATAATGTGCGATAGCAACGCACGAATCGTCATAACAATTAATGCCAAATCTCAAAACCATAGGTAATACTGATACTGAGCTGAAACGACAGAACGACCTTCTGCAAGGCGACGATAATAGCCCAATCAAATACATAGGGAGGAACATCCCGCACCACATCTGTAGTACCATTACAATTTCTCAATTCTCGATCGATAGCAAGCGCTTCACGTCGCATAAGATTGAATAGGAAAGAAATAAAGGCATAAGCCTCAAAGGAATCAAACCGACAATGAGGAATTAAGAAGGGAAGTGCTCCTAACAGCCTTTTAGCCTTCGAAGATAAGTACAGACGTCTCCGTACCGATCCGCAATACTCTACTAGACTTGCTCATGACTCGTGAGCCCTAAGTGAACCTAAAGCTCTGATACCATGTAGTCACGACCCAAAATCAATTAAAGGTCGTGATGGCGCCGGACACGCTGTCAGGCTAGCCAACACTAAATAGTTAATTAATTTTCTTTTTATATTTTTAAAATCATAAAGTTTCCTTCAATTCCGCTAGTGCCCATCATCATCCCAGAACCCGGTATCACAAGTGCATGAGCATTTACTAAGAAATAAAATAAATACTGCCCGGAATACAAATTGGACAGAAAAGAAAATATAAATACTCTAAAGGACACTCTGCTGGTTGCGGATCGTCTCATAAGATGCAGCTCACCTAAGTATCCGTATCAACCATGCTGCCGCGCCCACGAGGCCACTAGACATACATGTACCTGTACAACAAAATGTACAGCAAGTATAGTATGAGTACGAAAACAACGCGTACCCAATAAGTATCTAGTCTAACCTCGAAGAAGTAGAGACAAGGGATCGACTTCAACACTTACTAGTGGTCCAATAATATCAGGTGCAGTAAGGAACTGAATAAACATGAAACGGAGTAATTATATGAAACAACAAGCATAAAATACGTGGTACAATTCATCTCTTTACAATTTACTCAAGCTCTCAACTAGCAAGTTTCCTCTGTAACCGGAGCACATATATATATATATATATATATAGATACAGTGGATTTCAACAAAAAGGTTTCATAATTCAAATTAGGGAAAAACCCTCAGATACACTGGCTTCTTGCCAAATATTGCGCATGATTCCATGAGGATAATATATATATATATATATATATATATATAGGAAATGCCGAGGCGTACCGACCCATCCAACATAAAAGTAAACTGTGCACTACCGAGGGTCGAACGGCGCGAATAATACTTGCAACACGGTCAAATATAAGTTTAAGGGATTTCCCCGCTCGTGAATCATACTTGCGACGCGGTCAAATAAATGTTTAGAAATTACCCCACTCGCGGAACATACGTGTGACGCGGTTACATATAGATTTCTTAAGTTATTAAAGTATTCCTTAATTCTTTTTAAATTACGAATTTCAAATGAAACTTTTAAGTTCCCAACTTTTCCTCAATTTCGACTCCTTTCAAAAACATTTAATAAGGTAACTCAAGCTCGCTTCTTCTCAAGGCAAACAATAAACATAAATCAACAACAATATCAACAAGGCATGATGTAAGTCTAAAACTACCCGGACATAGGCATAGCTAGTAACTACGTACGGACTCTCGTCACCTCATCCATACGTAACCCCACAGATAGAAGCACGTAATATTTTAGTTCACATATGGGGTTAATTGCCTCTTACAAGGTTAAAAAGGAGACTTACCTCGCTCCGAAGTTCCATAACCGGCTCCCAAGCCCTTCTGACGACTCAAATCGATGCCAAACGCTCCAAAACTAGTCAATAATTATACAAACCCATTAATATATACTCAATTACCCATTATAATCCTATTTACAACAATTTCCAACTCCGCTTGAAAAGTCGATAAAATCATCCTCTGTCACGACCCAAACCCCGATCGTGATGGCGCCCAACACATTGCTAGGCAAGCCCGACCATTTACACAACCTTAGCCAAATAACCTATGTAAATAAGTAAATATTCTCTACCACATTACCAATTTAGTACGGAAGTTTTGATAAGATCTCTAACATTCGAAAACCTCAAAATGAAATACTAAAAAAAACCCACCGAATCTGGTGTCACGAACATGAGCCTCTAAAACAGATTATCCACCTATTACAAATCCGACAAGGAAAAATTACGAATAAAATAATAAAGGTAGATGGGAGAGATCAGAGAGGCGAACGCCATGCAGCTACCTTGATACTCCCGGATAACGCTGCTCAGCTAACACGAGTCCTCACTCACCCTGCGGTGTACCTGAATCTGCACACAAGGTGCAGGGAGTATTGTGAGTACTTCCAACTCAGAAAGTAATAAATATAAATAAAGTCTGAGGATAAGAAATCCTAAATAAACACAAAGTAAAGCCATGAATACAACAACGTGAACCAATAGCATGATACAGTGAATATTAAAAATAATTATAATAAAGTCACACCAGAATAAGAATAAATGACAATTAAATATGCAATGCAACACATAAACCGGTACCTCCAGTACCCCGCTGCGGCCGTGCAGCCCGCTCCATTTATTTAACGTCGACGGCGCTCACTGGGGGTGTGCAGACTCCGGGAGGGGCCCCTTACGGCCCAAGCGCAATAATAAGTCATCTCGTGGCATCAAACAGGCCCCTGGCCTCATATCAATATCATTCTAATACTGCTGCGGCGTGCAGCCCGATCCCATACTCAGTCCAAAAATCATACAATAGTATAAAAATATCCAGCCCGAACTTCATTTAAAAATATTAACTTAATTTCTAATTTATGAAAAATGGCTGAGATTTCTAACACAGTATTAAATACCAGGACTGAGTTTAATATTTATAAATATGGTAAGAAACCATTTAAATACAATCCCTGAAAGATTCAAGTAGTTGGCACGAAGCTCAATTATGACAATTAATCCAATTTTATAAGGATATTACAATTTTACAATCAAATAGGTATCAATTTTATTAAGCGGGACGGACCAAGTCATAATCCCTGACGGTGCTCTACCCCACGCCCGTTATCCGGCGTGCAAGTCACCTCACATAGCACTACGTTGTGCAAATTCGGGGTTTCAAACCCTTAATACAGCATTTACATTTATTACTAACCTCAAGCCGGCCAAAGTCCTAGCTTGCTATGCCCTTACCTTTCGAATTCACCTCTTTTCGCGTCGAATCTGACCAAAACCACAACGAATATGTCACAATATGCTAAGGGAATGTAACCCAATCGAAAAGACTCGAAAAACGTAGAAAATCACCAAGTTGGTCAAACCCGAGCCCCGAGCCCACTTCTCGAAAAATTATAAAATTAACATCACCGGATTCCTTATCTCGCCGCGAGCCTAAACATATAAAGAACACCAAAATCGGAGTCCAAATGACCCCTCAAATTCCCATTTTTGTTCTTTTAGGTTTCAAGCCCTAAACCACCATTTTTGACCTTAAATCCTTGAGTTTTCAGCCTAATTTCATGTGTTTGCACCATAAAATCGTGTTTTAGGCTTAGAAATTCTTACCTCAATGAAGTCCCTTGATTTCTCTCCTCCAACTCGCCCAAATTCTCCAAGTCCGAAGTGAAAATATGAAACCCTTTCAAAAATTCGCGAAGGGAAATAAAACTATTCTGACCAGTTATTTCCGCATCTGCGGCTCCATGGCCGCATCTGCGGCTCCCGCTTTTGCGGTCAATGCACTGCTTCTGCGGACATATCCGCTTCTGCGATTTAATATCCGCTCTTGCACCTCCCGCTTCTGGGGAAAAACTAACGCATCTGCGGATTCCTATAAGAACTCAAATACCGCATCTGCGGTCCTCCTGTCGCATCTGCGACTCCGCAGATGCGGTCACCCGTTCCGCACTTGCGGTCCCTGCTGCTTCTGCATCTCTTTTCTCGCTTCTGCTGTACCGCTTCTGCGGTCCCAATTCCGCAGAAGCAAAAATACCAGAAACAGCACAGGTTCTGCAATCTCTTAAGTTCAAAACATCCCGTTAGCCATCCGAAATCACCCCGAGGGCCTCGGGACCTCAACCAAAAATACAAGCATGATCCAATACCTTATTCAAACCTGTTCCAATCACTAAAACACCTCAAACAACACTAAAACCATCATTTCTCATCGAATTCAAGCCTAAGTTCTTCTAAAACTTCCGAAACACGCATTCAATCAAAAACCCAACCAAAACACCTCCGAATGACCTGAAATTTTGCGCACACATCCAAAGTCACCTGACGAAGCTACTGCAACTCTCGGAATTCCATTCCGACCCTCGGATCAAAATCTCACCTATCAACCGGAATTCGCCAAAATACTAACCTCGCCAATTCAAGCCTAATTCTACACCGGACCTCCAAAATCAATTCCGATCGCACTCCTTAGTCACAAATCATCCCCCGAAGCTAACCAAATCAACGGAATTCAAATCCGAGCCCTCTAACACAAAAGTCAACATCCGGTTGACTTTTCCAACTTAAGCCTTCTTAAAAGAGACTAAGTGTCTCATTTCTTTTCAAAACCATTCCAAACCAACTCTAACACATCAAATACTGATAATGAAACATAAAGAAGCATAACATGAGGAAAACGGGGCGGTAACTCACGTGACGACGGGTCGGGTCGTCACATCCTCGGGCCCACGTGCCCGGATTCCAAAAAATTTCAAAGATAAACTTTACCCATAACACCGCAAACTCAAATATATAATTTATTCCAAGTTCCATGTCCAATTTTGTGGTCGAAATCCAAAAATATAAATTTCTAGGTTTTTCTTCAAAACCCCAAATTTCCACTAATTTCCCATGATTTTCCATGTTAATATCTAGATATAATCCAAGTAATTAACTTGCAATAGGTGAGAATCACTTACCTTGACAAAGATGATGAAGATGGAACTCCAAAATCGCTCCTAGGTCGTATCCCATGGAGGAAATGAGATGAAACGATCAAAACCCATTTTTGCAAGCTTATACACTGTCAGGCAACCCTTCTTCGCGTTTGTAGGCCTCCCATCGCATCCGCTTTGAACAAAATTTTTGAAAGCCATTCCCAAACTCTTCTCAGACAGCCTCTAGTATAATGGTCATAACTTCTTGTATGAAACTCCAAATGACAAACGATTTTACATTTTGAAACTAGACACCGATGTCTACAACTTTCATGTTTTGGTCATCTCCCAATTCCGTTTAGATTTCATGATATAAGCCTCAAAAGTCAGCCCTGTGCAATACAAATTTCTTCTTCATCTTCCCGGACAGCCTGTAGTGTACCAGCCATACCTTTTAGTACAAAATTCCAAATGCTAAATGTCTGAAAATTAGACACAGAGGGCTACAACTTTCTTTACTAGATCATTTCCAAATTCCTTAGAAATTGCGAGATATGAGCCTTCAAAGTCAGACCTATACAACAGAGATTCCCTTCTTCGCGAAAGGCAAGGATCTCTTCGCGAACGCGAAGAACAAAGTCCCTAAAGCCAAATCCTTGTTTGCGAACACGAGAGGATCCTTGCGAACACGAAGAACAACACCAGACACCAGCATCAGCTATTGCAAAACAACCCAAAAATGAACCGAAACCACCTCGAAACAAACTCGAGGCCCCCGGGGCCCCGTCCAATCACACAAACCAGTCCTATAACATAACTCGGACCTGCCCGAGGTCTCAAATCACATCAAACAACATCAAAATCATGAATCGCACCCCAATTCAAGCTTAATAAACTTTAGAACTTCAAACTTCTACATTCGATGTCGAAATCTATCAAATCATGTCCGATTGACCTCAAATTTTGCACACAAGTCACATTCAACATTATGGACCTACTCCAACTTTCGGAATTGGAATCCGACCTAGATATCAAAAAGTCCACTTGCGGTCAAACTTCTCAAAACCTTCAAATTTCTAACATTCGCCAAATGACCGCAAAATGACCTACGGACCTGTGAAACCACTTCCGGACGCGCTCCCAATACTAGAATCACCATACAGAGCTATTCCCAGACTCGAAATCCCAAACAGACATCGATAACATTGAAATGCACTGTAACCCAAATTTATGTAATTCTTCCAAAATACTAACTTCGTCAATAGGCGCCGAAACACTCCCGGGTCATCCAAAACCCAATCCGGGCATAGGCCCAAGTTAGAAATCACCATACGAACCTGTTGGAACTTTCAAATCCCGATTCTTTACTCAAAAATCAAACCTTAGTCAATTCTTTCAACTTAAACCTTCTAAATTGAGAATTTTCTTTCCAAATCAACTCCGAACTTCCCGAAATTCTATTCTGACCATGCGTTCAAGTCATAATATTTGAAGTGAAGCTGCTCATGGCCTCAAACTGCCGAACAACGGCTATAGCTGAAAACGACCGGTCGAGTCATTACATTTTTGGAAAGTTTAACCGGGAATGGAAATTTTGATATCGGGGTCGGATTTCGATTTTGGAAGCTGGAATAGGTCCGTAATGTCAAATGTGACTTGTGCAAAATTTGAGGTCAATCGGACTTGATTTGATAGGTTTCAGCATTGGATGTGGAAGTTAGAAGTTTATAAGTTCATTAAGCTTGAATTGGGGTGAGATTCATGGTTTTAGTGTTGTTTGATGCGATTTGAAGGCTTGACTAAGTTCATATGATGTTATAGGAATTTTTGGTATTATTGGTTGAGGTCGCGGGGGCCTCGGGGGTAATTTGGACCATATTTGGCGCATTTCGGAACTTGCGAGATTGCATACTTTGCTGGTGCTGGTGTTGTTATACACGATCGCGAGAGTTGGGCCACATTCGTGAAGGGTTCTTGGTGGCAACTGGGATATTGTGCTACTTCGTTTGCGAGACTGGGTTGGCGATCGCGTAAATGGGTGCAGCAGTGAATCGCGAACGCGTAGGTAAGATCGCTTTCGCGTAGAGGAAAGCGAAGGTTGGGATTCACCCACGATTGTACATCGCGATCGCGTGAAGTCATTCGAGATCGCGTAGGTATGAGGACCAGTACACCGTGTTCACTTATGTCCATATGCATTTGCGTAAGAGGAAAATTGGGGCAGTAACTACTTGTGCTTCGCGAACGCGAAGCTAATTCCGCATTCGCGGAGAAGGAAAACTGGGCATCAGAACTTAAATTTCAAAATTGAGGGCTTGGCTTCATTTTTCACTTTGGGACTTTGAGAGCTCGGATTGAGGTGAGATTTTGAGGAATTTTTAGAGGAAATATTTGGGTAAGGATTCTTGACTCGTTTTTTTATTAATTCTCACTAATCGATCTTTGACTTCTTCATCTAGTTAAGAATTTGGGTTGAAAAATTTGGGGGAAAAGTGTAAAAGGTCTTAGACCGAATTTTTAGATTTTGAAAGGCTAAATGAGGTCGGATTTGGATAATTCTTGTATGATTGGACTCGATATTGAATGGGTGTTCAAATTTTATAATTTTGGTCGGGTTCCGAGATGCGGGCCCGGGTTGACTTTTTGGGGCAATTTTTCAATTCTTTGTTAAAGTCATAATTTCATTATTTAGATTAGTTTCCTATAGTTATATTTATAGTATGTAATTTTTTTTGTCTAGATTAGAGCCGTTCGAAGTCGGAAAATCGAGGGAAATGCCTTCTTATTGATTGATTGAGCGTGGTTTGAGGTAAGTGACTTGTCTAACCTTGTGTGGGGAAATTTCCCCCTTAGGATTTGGTGTTATTATGGTAATTTTCTATATGTGAAGCTCGTATACGTAAGGTGACGAGTGTTTACACGGGCTAAGTGTTAGAATTTCGATTTTGTCTAAGTAGTTTCCTTTTTATGCCTTAACTGAATTATTTTAGCACGTGTAGTCATCTTGTTTAGCATAACTTAACGTGTCTACTTGTCTTGTCTCTTATTTGCAACTTATGCTACATGCTTAGTTGAATTACCTGCTTTCTCGATTCCATTTTCATTATTCAACTGTGTGATTCTTTACTTGAAATTGCTATCCTTGAAATATCATTATTCCAGTTGTTATGTTTTGGTTTTCGTGATTATTGTTGAGATGATTGTTTGGTTGTGGTACAAGGTCTCTGCCGTACGGATTGTTATTGTGGCACGAGGTTTCTGCCGTGCGGATTGTTATTGTGGCACGAGATATCTGCCGTGCGGATTGTTATTGCGGCACGACGTTTCTGTCGTGCGGATTGTTATTGTGGCACGAGGTTTCTGTCGTGCCATTGTGATTATGGATGCGCATGGGTTATATAAGGAAGGTTGTGAGATATTTACTTTTGGGACTACGAGGCGATACCTCGGGAGTGCCCCTGTTGATTTTCCCTTTATTTGTTGTTTGTTGTTGTTGTTGTTGTTGTTGTTGTTGTTGTTGTTTCCTTAAATTGTAAAATTCCTGCTTCCTTTCATAATGTAGTTATTTTTCTTTGATCCCATACTATTACCTTCCGTCTCTTATCGTTTCACTTTCCTATCACTTTATTACATCTTCTGTCTTGTCTCTTATTATTTTTCAGTAGGGCCCTGACCTGACCTCGTCACTATTCTACCGAGGTTAGGCTTGGCACTTACCTGGTACTATTGTGGTGTACTCATGCTACGCTTCTGTATATTTTTTTATGCAGATCCGGGTACCTCCTACCAGTCCAGGCACCAGTGAGGCGAGCTTAGTTCAGAGACTTCAAGGTATACCTGCCGGCGTCCGCGGGTCTCGGAGTCCCCTTCTTTCCTGTTCTTTTTCTTATTTCTTTTTATCTTATAGATAGTGATGCATAGGAGAGTTCCACACTGTATCTAGAGATTGTGACTTGTATTTTACCGGGTTTTGGGATTTGTACATGTTGAGCTGCTATCTTCGTTTATATAAATGTTGATGTTTGATATTTAAGTTATTATTTCAGTTATTCCGCATATTTGTTAGGCTTACCTAGTCTTAGAGACTAGGTGCCGTCACGACATCTTACGGAGGAAAATTTGAATCTTGATAAAGAACTATTTGTTGTGTTGAATAATTGTAAATTTCCGTGTATATAATATTTCTTTTGTAGATCTTTTGTTTTAAAATTTTAGTTATTTAATAGTGATGGTATCATCTTGCGAGGATATCATCAAAATATGACAAATATCACAATAAGGTACCAATATCCTCCTCCCCCCCCCCAAAGAAAGGAACGTTCATTCGAATATATTATCTTAATTAATTATTCATTTTTATTTTTATTGATTAAAGAAGATTTAGTCTTGCAATTTAAACCTTTAAATTAGCTCGATGAAGTTCTTGCAAAGGAGCAAAGTGTGCGCTTCCATTCTTGAAGATTGTAAAAAAGCAATCAACCTTGAAAATATAGTTAGATAACAATTATGGTTTATGATCAAAGAATATAGAGAAGATAAACTGAATAAAGAGTGAAAGTTCATTTCTTAACAATTTAAATTTGTAAAATAGGTTCATAGCTACTATGTGAAGGGTAAACATATTTGGGGGTGTGACCCTCCACAAGCATCCTAGATGGTTAAAAAGGTGATGAAGATAAAGGATACCTTGGAGAAAGCAGGATACTTATATGAACACATCTTGAAGGGTAGTCACCTCTCAATCATGAAGATATACAACAAACTTAGAGGAGATTATCCAAACGTGAGTAAAAGCAGACTAATATGCAACAATTCAGGATATCCTAAATGGATATTCACACTACAACTAGCAGCACTGGGGAGGCTATATACTAGAGATAGATTAGCAAAGTGGGGTATGATGACTGAGCTAATTTGTCCTCTGTGTGGCAATAACAATGAATCCATTGAGCACCTAAT
Source organism: Nicotiana attenuata (assembly GCF_001879085.1). NCBI lineage: Eukaryota > Viridiplantae > Streptophyta > Magnoliopsida > Solanales > Solanaceae > Nicotiana > Nicotiana attenuata. Next base: position 163,392 of record NW_017671069.1, on the reverse strand, counting down.
TTTTAAGTGCCACTTCTGTGTTGCCCCATGGGAAAAAATGCTCACATGGATGGAAATAAATAGAGGGCCAGTGGGATGGAATCAAGAACTGGCATGGACAGTTACAAACGCAAATGGAAAGGATACTAAAGCTGGAATCTACAGATTAACAATGACAGGATGTATGTACTACTTATGGAAAGAGCGAAACTTAAGAATCTTCCAAAAGAAGTCGAGAAGTGTTGAAGTTATAAGCAGGTTAATAACAAAAGATGTTCATTGCAGGGAATAATGGGATCGAAAACTTGCGGGGCAATTTAGAAGGATGAATTTCTTTCCTTAGTTAAATTCTGTCTATTTTTGTAACTAAGAGGATAGAGAGGAAGAGAAGATGAATGTAAAGTTGGGGATGTCCAACTTTATGGGTTTCGTTTTGCTTGTACATATATTTTTCCTTGATAAATAAAATTACTTAATTACCAAAAAATATTTAAAAATAAATTTTCGTTCATATGTTATTTGTTAAGACTATCCCGCGAAGTGGGGGCAGATTGACTAGTTCTTTCTATATTCAGAGAGAGAAGGCATGTAAGTATGTAAAACCATGTCCGTAATTCTTTTTACTATATAAAATATTTACCGGTCAACTGTTTAATATTTACATGAGCTTTGTAGTCTTAAATGCTTTAGATAAAAAAGAGTTAATACCCTAAAACCCCCTAAACTATTAAGTTTTTATCGGTTTTCTAATTAAACTATTCGGTGTCCCTAAAACTCCCTGAACTATATTGCCCTTCATATTAAACCACCATCCCCCCAATTGCATTCTTAGAGATGTGTCTAGTACACGCTCCTAACTATCTAAAAATCGTGCCATGTAGCACTACATGTGGCTATTTAACTCAGCCTAAAACCCGCCTGAACTATCACTTTTTTGTCATTTACCAATTCAAACTATCTGATGTCCCCCAAAACCCCTGAACTATATTCCCCTATATATTAAAACCCCATGTTGGACTTTTAAAGGTACGTCTTTCTAACTATATTAACTTATGGTTTGTACAAAGTGTTTTATATAGTTTACTATTGATGTATTACTCTCGAATGATTTACTAATTCTAGAAGTTTTGGCCAAAATAATATCTAACGTGCTGTGTTAATTTTAGGTTTAATTGTGATTGTGCTTATGCTAGACTCAAATTGATAAGTCCTTATTTATATTCACTTTGTAGTACAGTAAAAATATAAATAAAGGCATATAATATTGTATTTTTTAAAAGCCATCTTATATTACATAAAAAATATTACACATAATAAAATTTCTCAAATAAAAAATTAATTGTCCAGCAATTACATTCTCTAATATCATATTACATAAAGAAGGTTCAAGATATTCAACTTTATTCTTTACAAGGTGTTGAGTTTAATACAAAGATTTAAATTAGCATTCTTTTAACAATATGTGTAAGACACGAAAGAAGACTAAAACAAGAAAGAGAATAAATAATTTCAGAGGAAACCCATATGGAGCACCGAAGTAAGATGGCTAAAAGATTAAGAAGAAGGTAAAAACAAAGAAGAAAGGTTAAAAAAAAAGTTAAACACCGAGTTTATATTAAACCTTAGACTGGTTGATATCATAATATGACTCAAGGTCAGTTAAATCGTGTATGAAAAAAGTTACCTAGTTCAACAAGATAGTGCAATGGTTAGTTAATTCATATTTGAAATGAGATGTACAATACCTATGGAGTTTCACTTTGATTGCAGTTTGAGAAATAATAAGAACTCTGAAAGCTTCTTGAACTCCAGCGAGCTTTCCCTTTTTATCAAGAAGGCGAAATGGCATCCTGGCCACTTAAACTTGTACCTATTTGTAAAGTCGATATATAAACTTACAATTTTCCCATTTGAACACTCCAACTTGACAGAATAAGTACTAATAAATCACTTTGACCATTGACTATGCCTATGTTGCAGTGATATAGGTGATGTGGACAAAATGCGTATCAATCACGCATAAAATGCGTGTGAATGCAATAATCCGATTAAAGAAAATACTATAATCAATAGGAAAAAAATTAAAAAAAGATAAAAAAGAAAAGGAAAAAAACGACCCCTAGCCTGTCAGTACTCATTTCCGCTCTCTTTCTTCTCTTCGACTTAAGCGAGGAGAGAGAACATCAGAAACTTTAATTCCAGCCAAACTTCGATATGAAGATTGTGTATTTTTACTTTTATCTTACGATTTTGGAATTTTAGAAAAGATTGGGTTATGATTGGTTGCCAGCGAAGTGGAGGTGGCAGCCATTTAAGGTTTATGGTGGTCAAAAGTACTCACCACTCTAAACCACCAGTGTCTGAAGAAAACCCTAACATCGAATCTCTTTGCCAAAACAACAACAAAAAAGGGCAGGTATTTGCAATGGTATTCAACGGCCTCCACTGTTTCAAAACCATGGATTCCTCTTGAATTTCTGAAATTTCAAAATTCAATTTTTTTCTGGTCTAATCATGACCATAGTGGAGTTGTGAAATTGATTAAGAATAAGAGAGAAAGGAACAGTAAGGAAAAAGAGAAAGGAGAAGAAAGACTAAGAATAAGGTAAGAAAGGGAGGTGGGTGAACGGAGAAGAAGGTAGTGTCAGGTCTTTTTCCTCCTTTTTTTTTTGTTTCTACCTCTTTTTTGTTGATTTAGTATTTGAAAATGGGACCCACAAGTAAACTTGTGAAGTAATTAATAATCTAACATATGACGTGTTGTACATGTCAGCGCGATTGATATACACGATCCATTGGATGTATTTGTTAGTACTCATTCTGTCAAGTTGGAGTGTTCAAATGGGAAAACTGTAAGTTTATGTATCGGCTTTACAAACGGGTACAAGTTTAAGTGGCCAGGATGCCATTTCGCCTATTAAGAAACCAACTGAATTACATAGTCGCGACTAAAGAACCCAAGTGAAAACACAAACAATACCAAAGAATCGGGACTTCAAACGTCGACCTCGACTCGATTCAACAACTTTAACGGTGGTGTTTAGAGATGGAAGGTTGGTTTTTAGGACTGTTTTTAAATCAGCTGATTTGCAGTAGTTTTGGAGCTGGATTTTTGTGTAATCTTCAGCTCGTTTCATGCCTGTTTAGTGGAGGAATTTCAGCTGGGTTTGGGGCAGTTTTTCAGGTCAATTTTGGAGCTATTTGAGGTCTTTTTTTTGTTGATTTTCGCTGGGTAATTGGGGCTGTTTTTCAGCTCATGGTTGCAGGGTTTGGGGAGTATTTCCAGCTCGTTTTAGAGTTATTTTGAAGAAGGAGGCGTTCTCCTTTTTTCTGTTTTTGCTTGTTGCAGTTGTGTGTGTATCTAAGGTCTTAGGTATTTTGCTGATCTTTTTTACTTTTAAGGGAAGTGGGGGTGCTTCTAAGTTAAAGGGGGTTATGGGCTAAGAAGGTTGGGCCTATATGAGGATCCGAATTTTGGTCTTTTCTTTTCTTTTCTTGATAATAACTAAATAAATTCTATTCCTACAAAAATAAATAAATAAAAAGTAAGGTAAAATTACTGCACTCATTATCTATTTCTCAAATCCTCTCACTTAAAATTAAACTAAGCTAAATAAAATTATATCTTTTTTTTTTGGAAACTTTTCTTTCTTCGTAAAATAAAGATAAAACTTATACTAAAATGTGACTCTTTTTTTGTGATTTTAATTTTCTTAAATAAAACCTACTAAAAATGAAATAAAGGTTAAAATATGTAGATTAACCTTAAAATTATTTACATACTAAAAATTTTTGAAAATCTAAATATGGTCAAAAATTAGGTGCTCACAGCTGCCCCTCTTTGCTTGGGAACACGAAGAGTTCTCAGGCAAAGACAAAGTAAGCCGTGTGACTAATTTTTGACCAAATTTTATTCAAAAAGGAAAATAAACAAAGGAAAAGGGTGCAATCGAATCCTGGTTTTGGACAGCCTACATATCCCGAGTTATAAGGGAATCATGTCACGTGTAGTTCAAGAGTGAATGAAGTGATGAAGTGTGACGACCCGACCAGTCTTCTCATGTGTTACTGATCCGTTTTTCCCGTTTTATGCTTCTTCATGTTTCAATATCAGTATCTCGTGTGTTAGAGTTGATTTGGATTGGTTTTGGTAGAAAATGAGACACTTAGTCTCTTTAAGGAAGGCCTGTTTTGAAAAAGTTAACCGGATATTGATTATTGAGTTAGAGGGCTCGGATGTGATTTCCGGTGATTCGGTTAGCTTCGGGGGATGATTTGTGACTTAGGAGAGTGATCGGAAGTGATTTTGGAGGTCCGGTGTAGAATTAGGCTTGAATTGGCGAAGTTAGGATTTTGGCGAATTCCGGTTGGTGGTGAGATTTTGATCCGGGGGTCGCAATGGAATTCTGAGAGTCGCAGTAGCTTCGTTAGGTGATTTTGAATGTGTGTGCAATATTTCAGATGATTCGGAAGTGATTTGGTTGGATTTTTGATCGAATGCGAGTTTTGGAAGAATTTGAAGAACTTAGGCTTGAAATTGATGAGAATTGAGGATTTTTGTGTTGTTGGATGTGTTTTTAGGATTGGAACAAGTTTGAATAGGGTATTGGACCATGTTTGTGCTTTTGGTTGAGGTCCCGGGGGCCTCAGGGTGAGTTCGGGTGGTTAAACGGAGAGTTTTGGGAGTTACTGCTGTAGGTTGCTGCATTTGGTATTCTCGCTTCTGCGGGTTTTGGACCGCAGAAGCGGAGGCGCTTAAGCGGAGTAATTCATCGCAGGAGCGGTCCAGGGGTTGGTAATGTAGATCCGCAGAAGCGGACCCTTCTTCGCATCAGTGGGTCCGCAGAAGCGTAAAGTTAGCCGCAGAAGCGGTTTTGGCAATTTAAGTGAATATCCGCAAAAACGGGATTTTGGCCGCAGAAGCAGTCCCGCATAAGCAGAAGCGGGACCGCAGAAGCGAAAACTGGACTGTTTAGAAGGGGTTTTATTTAATATTTCATCCGCGAGCTTGGGATATTTTCCACCATTGTTGGGCGACCTTGAGAGCCTTAGGCGAGAATTTAAGGGAGTTTTGACTGGGAATCGATTGGAGGTAAGTCCCCTGGCTTAAATACACGAGATTATGATAGATTTAACATGGAAATTGGTTGAAATTCATCAAAAAGGGGTGAAGCTAGGGCTTGAGTTTTTGATATTTCAAATTGGGATTTGATAGGTCATTTGAGCTCGGATTTGGGAGTTCTTGGTATGTATGGACTCGTGGCGAGACGAGGAATCCGGTAATATGAGTTTTGTAATTTTTTGAGAAGTGGGCCCGGGGCTCGGGTTTTGCTAGTTTCGAGATTTTTGCTATTTTCCATTGTTTCTGATTGGGTATTGTTCCATTAGCATATTGTGATGTATTCGCTCTGATTTTGGATAGATTTGACGCGCGTGGAGGCCGATTTGAGGGGCAAAGGCGTCGCGAGCTAGAGATTTCACCGGTTCGAGGTGAGTAATACTTGTAAATGATATCCTGAGGGTTTGAAACCCCGGATTTGCACATCATAGTGCTATATTGAGGTGACTTGCACGCCGGATACGAGCGTGGGGTAGAGCACCGTTGGGGATTGTGACTTGGTCCGTCCCGATTGATGAAATTACTACGTATTTGACTGGAAATTATTTGTTATCATTGCTATTTGGGTTGATTGCCATGTTTGGGCTTCGTGCCAACTATGTGAAACCTTCAGGGATTGATATCACTGTTTTCGCATCATTTTTGCATACTATTTGATCTCGGTCCAGGGTTTTAATACTAATTTGCAAACTTAGCCATTTTTTTCTAAGATTTGAGAACTTAAACAACATTTATTGACGTTTTGAGCTAAGAACTGTTATTTTAATATTGCCCAAGTGGCTTATGTGCATTTCTGGACTGAGCATGGATCGGGCTGCGCGCCGCAGCAGTGTTATAGTGATTTCTGGATATATGGTTGGCTCGGGCTGCGCGCCGCAGCGGTACTGTACTGATATTGAGGCCGAGGGCCTGGTTGATGCCACGAGATGGCTTGATTATTGCGCTTGGGCTGTAGGAGCCCCTCCGGAGTCTGTACACACCCCCAGTGAGCGTCGTCGACATTAAATACATGGTTGGCTCGGACTGCACGCCGCAGTGGGTACCTGAGTGTACCGGTCATATGCATTGCATTGCACTCATGCATTGGTTCCTGTTTGTATTACGTGTCATGACATTCAGCACTCTCATTTCATTGGCATCCATGCTACTTCTTGTGCTGTTTACCGGATACCCTGGTGTTATTTGTTAATGGAGTGTTGTGCCCGAGGGGTTGACTTACGTGCTGACTTGCACTACCTGTTTCGCATTCATTTGCTTAACTGTTGAAAAAGATATTTTCAAAAGAGGTTTGTAACTGAGCCCAGATAGATTTTCTAAAGGATTTCACGGTTTTACTGTTTTCTCAAGGGGTTGCACTGTTCTATATAGCATGATGGAGTGCCTTTCGTGATTTCTTGCTGCTCAGTTATTATTTACCTTTATTACTCACTGAGTTGGAGTACTCACTTTACTCCCTGCACCTCGCGTGCAGATGCAGGTATTGGTTACCCGGTAGCTGGTTGAGGATTTGCTATCGTAGCTGAGCAAGGTGACCGCCGGCGTTCGCGGCACCGGACTTCGTCTTTTGATTCTAAACTTTATTCTGTATATTATTGACCCTGTGGTCGTGTTCAGACTTTCCTAGATGCTCGTGACTTGTGACACCTCGGTCGGGCTGTGTTGGGTCGTATATATAACGATTGTTATTGTCATTAAGTTGTAATTATCTAATCATTTATGTTTCAAAAAAAAAGGGTTTGAAAGAGGCGTTGTTATTCTGTTGGCTGGCCTTGTCTTCACGAGAGGCGCCATCACGATCGGGTTTGGAAATTGGGTCGTGACAAAATATAAATATAAATATAAATATATAAATTAGATTTTTCTAAGATCTATTTAGATTGTGTATGAAATTCATTAAACTACTTCCATTGAATATGTTTCCATTTATAATTCAAATTTTTAATGTTGTCTTAAAATTGCCGAGTTGCTTCATTTTAGCTTGCCACTTGGCTTAACCACATGCTTCACTACTCTCCTTTTCATATAATATAGAAGATAGATTATTAAAATAGTTTTTACTGATTAATTATTTTTTTTCTTAACTTATAAATAATTTGTGTACTTTATGTAGATCTTATTTTGCTGCTTGAATTTCTTTAATTTTAAACTCAATAACTCTTTAACATCTTAAGTAAATTTTAGTTTTATTTTATATTTTAACTTACACCAAAATGTAAATAGTCATAGGTTATCTCAATTTACGTATTTTTATATTTTTTATTTGTTATTATAGTTTTTTATTAATTTTTATCTCCACATTTCTAGCTAACATAGAAGAAAATCTATGACTGGATCAATATATAGATATAGATATAGATATAGATATAGATATAGATATAGATATAGATATAGATATAGATATAGATATAGATATAGATATAGATATAGGTATAGATATAGATATAGATACAATATAAATATAAATATAAATATAAATATAAATATAAATATATAAATTAGATTTTTCTAAGATCTATTTAGATTGTGTATAAAATTCATTAAACTACTTCCATTGAATATGTTTCCATTTATAGTATTAGTACCCGCACGATGCGCGGACATAAAGCATATCAAATTTGATGATTTAGGTTATTTAAATTATGTGCAAATAACCTTAAATTAAACCTTCTATATATAAATTATAAATAATTATTTGATATTAATTAAGAAGCAGGACATGAAACCATTTTTCAAATCTCATAGTGGATAATTTGTTTTCTTTTTCTATATTTGTAATAACCCAACCCCTTGATTTTGGCACTTGTAATATATTTTACGATCAATATTAAAGAATACTATACATGTAACATTGTGATCTCTCTTGTTTGAGCACATTAAATTATATTATTTTAACAAAATTCTTACTACCACTTTATTTTTCATCTCAAATTCAAATATTATTATCCTTCTACATTTGTAGACATAATTATTTTCTCTTTTTTGTTCCTTGCTTATAGTTTTTGCATTATTTATTACTTAATAATGTTATACTATANNNNTGCTTTTGGTTGAGGTCCCGAGGGCCTCGGGGTGAGTTCGGATGGTTAAACGGAGAGTTTTGGGAGTTTGCATATTGCTGAAGGTTTGCTGCATCTGGTATTCTCGCTTCTGCGGGTCTTGGACCGCAGAAGCGGAGGCGCTTAAGCGGAGGGCTCACCGCAGAAGCGGTCCCTGTGGTGGTAAGGTAATTCCGCAGAAGCGGACCATTATTCGCATCAGCGGGTCCGCAGAAGCGGACGGGTAGTCGCAGAAGCGGTGTTGGCATTTTAAACGAATATCCGCAGAAGCAGGGATTTGGCCGCATAAGCGGAAGCGGGACCACAGAAGCGAAAACCGGACTGGTCATAAAGGGTTTTTATTGAATATTTCATCAGCGAGCTTGGTATTGTTGAGCGACCTTGAGAGCTTTTGGCGAGAATTAAAGGGAGTTTTGACTGGGAATCGATTGGAGGTAAGTTCCTTGGCGTAAATACACGAGATTATGATAGATTTAACATGGAGATTGGTTGAAATTCATCAAAAGGGGTAAAGCTAGGGCTTGAGTTTTTTTTGATATTTCAAATTGGGATTTGATAGGTCATTTGAGCTCGGATTTGGGAGTTCTTGGTATGTATGGACTCGTGGCGAGACGAGGAATCCGGTAATGTGAGTTTTGTAATTTTTTCGAGAAGTGGGCCCGGGGCTCGAGTTTTGCTAATTTCGAGATTTTTGCTATTTTCGATTGTTTTCGATTGGGTATTGTTCCATTAGCATATTGTGATGTATTCGCTCTGATTTTGGATAGATTTGACGCGCGTGGAGGCCGATTTGAGGGCAAAGGCGTCGCGAGCTAGAGATTTCACCGGTTCGAGGTGAGTAATACTTGTAAATGATATCCTGACGGGTTTGAAACCCCGGATTTGCACATCATAGTGCTATATTGAGGTGACTTGCACGCCGGATACGAGCGTGTGGTAGAGCGCCGTTGGGGATTGTGACTTGGTCCGTCCTGATTGATGAAATTACTACGTATTTGACTGAAACTACTTGTTATCATCATAATTTGGGCTGATTGCCATGTTTGGGCTTCGTGCCAACTATGTGAATCCTTCAGGGATTGATATCACTGTTTTCGCATTACTTTGCATATTATTTGATCTCGGTCCAAGGTTTTAATAATCTTTTGCAAACTCAGCTGTTTTTCTAAGATTTGAAAACTGAAACAATATTTTATTGACGTTTTGAGCTGAGAACTCCATGTTGTATTGACCAAGTGTTACATGTGCATTTCTGGACTATGGATGGCTCGGGCTGCACGCCGCAGCGGTGTTACATTGATTTTGAGGTCGAGGGCCTGGTTGATGCCACGAGATGGCTTGATATTGCGCTTGGGCTGTAGGAGCCCCTCCGGAGTCTGTACACACCCCTAGTGAGCGCCGTCGACGTTAAATTTGGATGGCTCGGGCTGCACGCCGCAGCGGTCATATGCATTGCATTACACTCATGCATTGGTTCATGTTTGTATTACGTGTCATGACATTCAGCACTCTCATTTCATTGGCATCCATGCTACTTCTTGTACTGTTTACCAGATACCCTGGTGTTATTTGTTAATGGAGTGTTGTGCCCGAGGGGCTGACTTACGTGCTGACTTGCACTATCTGCTTCGCATTCATTTGCTTAATTGTTGAAAAAGATATTTTCAAAAGAGGTTTGTAACTGAGCCCAGATAGATTTTCTAAAGGATTTCACGGTTTTACTGTTTTCTCAAAGGATTGCACTGTTCTATATAGCATGATGGAGTGCCTTTCGTGATTTCTTGGTGCTCAGTTATTATTTACCTTTATTACTCACTGAGTTGGAGTACTCACTTTACTCCCTACACCTCGCGTGCAGATGCAGGTATTGGTTACCCGGTAGCGGGTTTGAGCTGGTTGAGGATTTGCTATCATAGCTGAGCAAGGTGACCGCCGGCGTTCGCGGCACCGGACTTCGTCTTTTGATTCTAAACTTTATTCTGTATATTATTGACCCTGTGGTCGTGTTCAGACTTCCCTAGATGCTCGTGACTTGTGACACCCCGGTCGGGCTGTGTTGGGTCGTATATATATCGATTGTTATTGTCATTAAGTTGTAATTATCTAATCATTTATGTTTAAAAAAAAAGGGTTTGAAAGAGGCGTTGTTGTTCTGTTGGCTAGCCTTGTCTTCACGAGAGGCGCCATCACGACCGGGTTTGGAAATTCGATCGTGACATGAAGTATGTGATGAGGATGAGAGAGTCGAGTGAGGTTCTGTCGAGGCTCTTGTCTGTGGTCATGATTACATCGAAATCAAAATCTGAAGAACTAAATAAACCTATCAGCTATGAGTTACAAGATTCCTATCTATAAGTCTTCTGAAACTTGATCCCGAGTCTTTAATGGTTCTTCATGCAGACTATAGATTTGAACCTTGACGCTTGCAAGCTGCAGGTGCTAGTTCATTCTTCTTCATCTTTTCGGATCACGACGGGACATGCAAAGCTCGTGACTCAGTCATGTCTTGAGAAATCCACATCTTGTCTCCGCCTATGCATTTTGGATTCACTTCTATTCTTTTCCTTTCTTTATTTTGGATTGCGACTTCTTTTGGTCATCTCGAACCCTGTCGACTCGCATTCTTGAGGCGAGCTTCTGCTACTTCGAACTTGAATTGATTTCTGAAATGATCTCCCTCGTTCTCCAGGTTTTCCAGGTGGGTGTCTGCTGCTAACTTGAAATTTGAAATAACACTGAAATGAGTTCTGAAATGACTTCCCTCGTTCTCCAGGTTGGCACCTGCTAATGACTTAAAACTAGAAATGAATTCCCTTGTTCTCCATGTGAGCGCCTGCAACTGACTTAAAACTCGAATGAATTCCTTGTTCTCCAGGTGGGCGCCTGCAACTGACTTAAAACTTGAAATGAATTCCCTCGTTCTCCTGGTTAGCTCCTGCAACTGACTTAAAAACTTGAAATGTATTCCTTCGTTCTCCAGGTGGGCACCTGCAACTGACTTAAAACTTGAATGAATTCACTCGTTCTCTAGGTGGGCGTCTGCAACTGACTTAAAAACTTGAAATGAATTCCCTCGTTCTCCAGGTGGGTGCCTGATGCTACAGCAAAATAGAGAAAATAAATGAAACTTTTCTGCCCAAGTTTGCACTGGGAAGATTTGTGAGTTATTAGCAGAACTTTAAATCACCTATGCTATTGATGAAGGTTGCAATGATGAGAGTAAAATTAAAGACTCGACTAGTATGTGCGTCTCCTAGGGGTGAAACCTTTAACCTAAAATTAGGAAGTGAAAAACCCAAACTAGGAAGTGCGTCTCCTAGATTTAAGATTGAGCTTGCAGAAAACTATAAACTAAGCTTGACTAAAGTAAAAACTGACCCTATTCTCCAGGCGGGACCCCTGATTTCAAGAAAACTAAAGATAGACAACTTAAGAAAACTAAAAATTGACCCCTTTATTTTCAAATCCAGACTTCCCTTTCTTTTTAAAAAAAAATTATCCTAGGAGAAAATTCATCAGACTAGGATTTTATATCTTAGGAGAAAAATTCATCAGACTAAGACATCTATCCTAGGAGAAAGTTCATCAGACTAAGACTTTGTATCCCAAGAGAAAATTCATCAGGCTAGGTTTTTGTTATTATTGATACCCAATGTTTTTCTGTATTTTCAATATGCAAAATACCTTCAAAATAATCTATATATGCATATATAAGCATATCCCAAGGTTTCATTATTTTTCCTTAATTTTTTTCAAGATTTTTAAATCAATTTACTGCCTATTTTGTCAAGAAAAACCAATAATTGTCCCGAAAATTATCATTTTTGGTGATTCGTTTATTGGATTCTCATGCTTATACTAAAATATAGCTGACATATTTTTTACACATTTTTTTTATAAATGTATTTTAGTATTTTAGGATAAAATTGCATAATTGCAATATTAGCCATTTTTTAGGTTTAAATTCGTCTCATATTTATAAAATGGGATTTTATATTTTTAAATCGGTAATTATATATTATAAATCATTTTAGTGCTTTCAATTAGTTTTCAGAAATTTATTTACTATTTTTTATAAATTAAATGGGAAAAAGGGCTATTTAATTTATAGACAGATTTGGCCTTCTAATTTAGCCTAATTAAACCCAATACCCAACCCAAATTAAACCAACCCAAAGACCCAAGCCCAATCATAAATCTAACCGACCCAACCCGGATTAAATCTTGGCCGTTAATCAATTTTGATCAACGGTCTAGATCCGCCCTTACCAAATTAAACCAAACGACCCCCAAGACCCCTCTCATTTCCTCACTCGTCCCTATCTCTCTATCTCTGGTTCTCTCTAGAACCTTCCCCCTTCCCCTCCCCTCCGATGAGTTTCATTCACCTTCTCCAGCCACCTCCTGGCCTAAATCTATGGTGGTCTCACCACCTACCCGCCTTCTATGGCTCCCACACGCTTGGTTGCTGACATTTCGAGGCCTGACCACGAAGAAGCTAGGTCCAGACCTTGTTGATTCAAGTTTTATGGCCATCTCCGGCCTTGCTCCGGCAAGCCATGGCTGTTTCGAGTCTGGCTTCGACCCCTCCTACTTAGATCAACAACTATCCAAGCCTTTCTCACCGTTTGGGTTCCTCTGAAACCCTAGTTTTTGAGGTTCTTCTATTTTTCTTTAGATCTGTTCTAGATCCGTGTTTTCCCTAAACTTTTAAATGATTTCTTGATATTTCTTTCAAAAGTTATGCTTTCAAAACCTTTATATTATTTCGATTTAGGGTTTTTTTGTGTTCTTTATATGTTTCTCTACTGTGTTCTCCTACTGTTCTTATTAATTTCTTCCATTAGGTTTCTTATCAGTTCTTCTACCTTGTTTCCTTGAATTCCGCTACTGTGTTTCACATGTTGTTCTACGCTTCTCATAAGTTCCTGCTACTGAAAGAGCATGTTAAAGGTCTCAGTTCCTTTATGAGACCTCTGAACCTGTTTCTATTAGTATCTTTTTCCTTGATTACTTATCCTCTCATCTCTGCACTCTATTGATGGTAAAACCCTAGAATTTAGGGTTCATCCGAGTTTGAGACCATTGCTTTGAACTTGTTTGATTTCAAAAACCCTAACTCCTTTGGACCTATTTTGAGTTTCTGAATTTGTTTCATCTGTCGCTCAACTGAGTCGTGAAATCTTTGTTTCAAGCTTTGTTTTTTTAAGCAATTCTGATTCTCCACTAAACTCTTCTAAGGTCTTTACACTGGACCTTTTGTATGCTATTTGATACTATCTCTCTTCTACATTGCTAACCTAAGTGACTACCATGATCCTATAGCCTATTACCTACTTATTTTGCAATGACATGACATTTTTCTTTGCCCGAAATTCAGCTTAGCATGTTTGTATGCTCTTTATATGTGCTGAACTTCCCTCTAAAATGGCTTTCAATTTTCATTAATTTCATACTTCCTTTTGTATAGGTTTGATTGATTTCTTTCCTTGTTTGCTGATTTCCCTGTGGTTCGATTTAAGTTAAAACTTTCCTCAGCTTTTCTGACTTGGTTCATTCATGGACCAGTGATTATAAAATCTCTGATCCTTGATTTACTGTCTACTAATTGATTTTTTCTTACCTTATTTATGTAACCGCGTACTTCAAAGTTCTGCCCTTAAGTAATTTCTTATGTATTTACCCCTAATTGCCTACTTGGCACAATATGCTTGTTTGATCTCTTCCCTTAAATAACTTTCTTGCTCATTACCGTTTAAGTCTGAATTCCTTAATTAAAAGAAGTCTTGCACTGATTGATTTTAATTGATACCCAGTTCCTTGATTGTTTTCTTACCTTATTTCTGCCTGTTTTTACACACTATAAGTACACGACTCTTTCATTAACAAACCCAATCACTCATAGTTTTCTGAACTTATACTCACACTCAATTCTCTCTCGTTTGCTTATACTGTGGCCTATTATAAGACCTGTTGTTTGCTTTCTCTCTATTTGTTTTTTTTGAAACTGGTATGTCCCAATTTAAGTTTCAGCACCACAACAATGTGTTTGTTTACTGCTTTTGTATCCCTGTTTACTGCTTATGTATAGTTCAACACTCATTCTAGCACACTGATTTCTTTCTGCCTGCTCTACTATGAATCCAAAACCCCTATCCCCCCCTATGTGTTTAAGCTATGGTTTGAGGCATGGCAATACTACAAGTTATTGTCCATGAATCAAATTTGATCCTCTGGGATCCTAGCCTCTAATAACATGTGTTCTGGCAGGCTTATAGGTGTGCTAGCACTCTCCATTGCTGGGCATGCCTAGAGTCTGCCCTTGCCTAAGCAATAGGCTCTTTACAATCTCTCTATTCCCCAGAACCCCTCGTGTGTACTTATTTGTAGCTAGTTCCCTCTCCTTTTCCCTTTTAGTATTCTGATCTGCACTTGCACACCTTCTTAGCCATTAAGTTCTGCCCCCCTCTTGTGAGCCTTGCCTTGGGACCCTTTGAGTTCCCTCTGAACTTGGACACTTGAGGGCTGGCCTTTCCACACTGCACTCATCCCCAATCTGATAATACATGTGAGTGTGAGCATTGCCCGGAGTCCCTTTTGAGGCTCTTAGGGAACTTTGACACACTCAAATGGGAGAAAGGCTTTGGATCATGATCTCTTGGAGTTGATTTACCTCATATTTCAGACATGAAGTCTGAATCAAGCTCTCCTTGGTTGTACTTTTATTTATATTTTTTCTGATGTATTTTACCTTATTTCGGGCTGTAATAATTTGTAATAAACTCTTGGGGATGGTTAGTGAAAAGGGACGGGTAACTATGTATGCAAAAAGGGTAGATACCATGCCTATAGGAATTTTGAATTCTGCATATGCACCTAGAAATCATGCCTATAGGTCCTTCTGAATTCTGTATGCCCATCATTCACATAGAAATCATGATCATAGGACCGCTACATTCATATAGAAATCATGCTTACAGGATTATCTAAATTTGTACGCACTTAGATATCATGTTCATAGGTCTTAAATAATTTTTGCACTTAGATATCATGTTCATAGGTCTTAAACAATTTTTGCACTTAGATATCATGTTCATAGGTCTTAAACAAAATTCAGCACCTAGATATCATGTTCATAAGTTTAAAACGAGTCTTCTGCATTTTATACCATGTTCAAAATCAACTACGCGTAGAAAGCATGCCTATAGGAACTCCTAATCGAATCTGAATCGCTTCATTCACATATGGAACTAAAATCAGTAACAACGGGTACTGTTAGCTGTAGAACTTATAATCTTCGTTAAAAACTGGCCTTTCTTTTAACAATCTGACTCCTCTTTTAATCAGTATGTGTCTATTTTGCTTTAAACCCTGTTATTTCGTTCTGAATTCAATAGATACCATGCCTATAGGATCCTTGTCCAACACTTAGGCAAGCCTTAGGGTAAAGTTATAAATTAAATCAGTTTTGTTAATAAATACAACCAGCTGGCAGGCCTGATTCGGGCTTCTTATCTGAATTGTGTAATAAATCAGTCTGCCTCAACCTTTAAGCTCTTGTACGTTTAGTACTTAATCAGACCTTAACTAGTATGTGTGAGTCATGCTAATTACATGTTTCTTTGTTCAATGAGGTATATCTGAGCATCTACTTGTTATGTGCTTTCTCCCAACTTGCTATACATGTTTTGTATGTCGCCTTAGAATTTTTGCCTTTGAAACCACAAATAAGCCTAACATCCGTTCCCTCTAGGATTAGTAGTCCTCATGCCTCCGGGACTGATAGGATTGGGACGGGTAGTAGCATGCAATAGGTAAACGACACCATTCCGCGCTTTAATACCTTAACGGGGTAGGAAGGGTAGATATGGATATAATGACCACGCGATAATGTCACGTGTAGCCCCTCATTGAGGAGTGATTACCGGGCATTGTGTAGGGTGATCCATATTATTAATAAACCTAGGATCCCTGTCCCTTTATTTCTTTCTTTTCAGCATTTTAACTCTTTATTTTTAAAAATCAGTTTTTTTTAAATTATTCTTTCAAACCTTGTTTACTTTCAAACCTTTATGTGATGAAGTCCCCTCTTATTTGAGCCCTATTTGTCTATATGATAATTTTACCCAAATTCACAATAATAGTCTGGCCGGGAACAACACTAGTGGATTCTGAGGGGTTAACACCTTCCCCTTAGAATAATTTCAAGCCCTCATCCAATCTCTGGTGACTCAAATCAAATCTCCTTGGTGTCCTAATGCACCCCAATCATTAGGTGGCGACTCTTTAAATCAAACCCAATTCCCAAAAGGAATGAGTTGTCCTCCCAAATGTCATAAACTCGATTTCGCGAGAAAAAGGGGGCGCGACAGCATGGCGACTCTGCTGGGGACTTTTAGGCTTTTACCATTTCAGACCTTTATTGTGAATTTATGCTTCTTCACGCACAATTATTTGTTTATTTCTTTTAAGCATTCAATTTTATTTTCGATTGCAAAACTGACTTGTCTCCTTTTTTCTTTTCTTTACTGCTTTTCATTACTACTGCTTTACATTATGAAACTGTTGTATTTACTGCTTTCTTAACGTGCAAATACATGACTACATGCCTTTAACTGTTGCATAATTATGCTCAACATCATATTCCACTCGTGCCAAACAAAATCCTATAGCAACGCTTATAATGAGTGGTTGCGCTCTTCCGATATTATCACCCCCTAAATCTGAAAATGGCATATTTGCAGTAAAACCAATCGATCAACGGTGTAGTCGACGGTTCCGTGCCTTTCCCCCTTGAGTTGTCCGCTCAAGGGTACCAGTCAAAAACACCATAGAAACCTCACTCTATTTAACTGTGCATGCATCATGGTCAAACCTAGCCGAGTCAGTTATGTTGTCCGCATAATGACTCTTTAAGATGGCCTTGTCCAAAGTCCACTGGGTTACCCTGAAACCCAAACGGACATTATCTTGTTTTGTGCATTTATTTGGAGAACTAAATGCCTGTATGCCGATTATTGATGTTAAATAGTCGAGTCCAGTGGGGGTAGGATCTAACCCTTCTGTCTTGCAGATAATGAGGCACGAAATCCCCAGATTCGGCATGGTTACCAACATCCACCCGAAACTGCTAAGCTGGTGAAAAGTTTTACACACTAGTTCTCAAAAGGGTCGAAGACTGCCAAAATGCTGAAGGAACCGAGGGCGGACATCTAGCCAGGGCCTACCTATTACTGGGACTTCGCGAGCTGGGGAAGTTATTTGACGAAGCCAGGGATGTCGAGTCTGGGGAGGGTCCTTCAGGGACCAAGTAGATAGGACTTTATCTTTTCACTATTTAAAATGTAATAAGGCCAATGGCCATTAGTGACTTTATTTTCCTGTTATTTAGTGTCGATTTGGGATTCGTCTTATTTTTCTATCAATAAAATGAGGCATTTAGCATTCTAAGTTCTCCAAATCAATCTGTCGCTAGGCCTACCCAAATTAGGACGCGATTTACATTCCTGCACTACGTGTTTAAATATTGCAACACTTTTTATGATCCTCACTAACTGGTTACCTTTTTGTTTTATTTTTGTTTTTGATTATTCCCCTCCCCAAAGGTTGGTTCGTGAACTCTGGCAACATCATCCTATTTCACAAGATCCAAGGGCCCTCCACCTACTCCTCCTCTCAGCCCCGTCAAAAACAAGAACAAAGGAAAGATGGAAGATTTGAGCAACGCCAGAAAGGAAAACTCAATTGAACGGGTATAGGTCACTCACGGTCATGGTACTTTGGTCCCCAAGGAGAATGCCTCCCAACTGGAGCAAAAGCTGCTGAAATTTCAGGAAGAACTTGATCAAGTCCGGAATTTGGCAAATCTGTCATTCTCCCTCAGTACTCCAGATATCAATTTCCCAAATGCTCAGAACCCCACACCTCCACAGAGTCTCCCAAAGCAACAGAACCACATCGCTTCTCACCACCACTGCAACACTTGCCATACTTCCAACGATACCCCGCTGCACATCCCAGAACCACAAAACTCCACAAATGATCACTGCCACACCCGCCATAATACCCCCATCTACGTGGAGACGGTGCCGCACTCCACCCAACCCATCTCAAGCACACCCAAGTCTGATGATAAAGACTTGCTCATCCGAAACCTGGCCGAATAACTTAAAAGGTTGACTAGCAGAATTCAAGGCGTTGAAGGTAGTAAGGGAATTGAAGGGCTAAAATACGAAGATCTTTGCATACAGCCCGATGTCGTACTGCCCGAGGGGTACAAACCTCCTAAGTTCGAAATGTTTGATGGTACGGGGGATCCAAGGGTCTATTTGAGAACATACTGTGACAAGCTGGTTGGGGTAGGAAAAGACGAGAAAATCCACATGAAGCTTTTCATGAGGAGCTTGAAGGGAGATGCTTTGTCTTGGTACATTAGCCAAGATCCAAAGAAGTGGTCGAACTGGGTAAGCATGGCGTCTGATTTTATGGATAGATTCAGGTTCAACACGGAGAATGCACCAGATGTGTTCTATATTCAAAATCTGAAGAAGAAGCCCACAGATACCTTCCGCGAGTATGCTACTCGTTGGAGGTCCGAAGCAGCTAAAGTTAGACCTGCCTTAGAAGAAGAACAGATGAATAAATTCTTCATTCAGGCCCAAGACCCACAATATTATGAGAGGCTGATGATGATCGAGGGCCATAAATTTTCTGACATTATCAAGCTGGGAGAAAGGATCGAAGAGGGCATCAAAAGCGGTATGGTTACGAATTTCGAGGCCTTGCAAGCTACAAACAAGGCCTTACAATCAGGCGATGTGTCCAAGAAAAGGGACGTAGGAGCCGTAATGGTGGCACAGATAACCAAATCTCCAGTCAAATACCAAACCTACCCAATGCCTCCACTCACATATCAGCCTACTCCAAACTACCAAGCACCCTCACCCTCTTACCAAACTCCACCACTCACTTATCAATCACCACCCACAAATCAGCCCACTTCACCCAAATATTCCCAACCAACACATGTTTACCAAGCCTACAACCCTCAACCATCCCACTACCAATCCCCTCCTCCACGCCAAAACTTCCCTAGACCCCGACCAAACTTTGACTGAAGACCACCAAAACAGTATACGGCTATTGCTGAACCTATCGACCAATTGTATGAAAGACTTAAAATTGTTGGTTACGTCACCCATATCCCTGCTGCTCCTGAGAACCCTTCTCAGTGGGTTAATCCAAACAAGTCTTGTGCATACCATTCCGGCATGAAAGGACACACCATTGATGAATGTCGCACTCTGAAAGATAAGATCCAGACGTTAATTGATAACAAAATCATTGTGGCAAAGGAGCCTGCTCCGAATGTCCGCAATAACCCTCTGCTAGATCACAAGGGAGGAGGCGTTCACATGATTGAAATAGAGGATGATTGGGATCCCAAGGGATCGATCGGTTTGATCATAGAAGGTGACGATCCAAAGAAACCAATAGTCACCCTTAATCCGATCGTAGACACATTCAGCCCTCTGGGGACGCCGAGGTAAATATGTCCATGCCACTTGAGTTTGAAGCACCATCCTCTGCAAAGACGCTAGCGCCAATTGAGGTCGAATTCGTGTCTCCAGCAAAGTCACCTACACCATTCGAAGTTGTAGTATTACCGCCCAAGGTGCAGGCTCCGATCGGGGTAAAGATAGTCACACCAATTTCGGTGGCATTGTCAGCCATAACACCGTTCCATACAAACGCTATACCATGGGACTACACAGCCGAGGCAAGAAGAAAAGGGAATGTCACGTTCAGAGAAGCTGTTGCAGAAAAGGGTATGACAAAAACTGGTAGGGTTTATACCCCGGAACATCTGGCTGAGTCAAGCAAGCAGGCCTCTAGTCGGCCAACCATCACTAAAACCGGGCCCGATGATCTCTGGAGAAAGATACAAGCCAAGGAATACTCGGTCATTGACCAGCTGAACAAAACACCGGCGCAAATTTCTATCCTTGCTTTGCTACAGAATTCCGATGCACACAAGAATGCCCTGTTAAGGGTGTTGAGTGAGGCATATGTACCAAGAAACATCACCGGAGGAGAGATGGCAAACATGGTAGGACAGGTATTGGAAAGTCACAAGATCACTTTTCATGAAGATGAGCTGCCACCAGAAGGGTTGAGTCACAACAAGGCGTTGCACATCACCGTGCAATACGAAGATTATTTTATCACCAGAATCCTGATTGATGGAGGGTCCAGTCTCAACATTTGTCCGTTGGTAACACTCAGGACATTGGGAAAGGGACTGCATGAGATCAAGGACAGGGCCATCAACGTCAAAGCTTTTGACGGTTCCCAAAGGTCTACCATTGGGGAAATTAGCCTGTGTTTGCAAATGGGGACTACTTGGTTTGATGTTGACTTTCAAGTAATAGACGTGCCGGCATCTTACAATGTGTTGTTGGGACGACCGTGGATTCATGCCGCTGGGGCCGTAGCGTCAACACTACATCAGGCAGTGAATTTTGAGTGGAATCACCAAGAGGCGATCATTCACGGCTGTTGATACCCAATTTTTCCCTGTATATTTTACTTTCAAACATGTATATGCATATATAAGCATAGCTATGCTTTTTGGCATTTTTCCTAATTTTTAAAGTCTTTAAAATCAATTTATTGTCCATTTTTAACAGTATAAAATCAATAGTTATTCCCAAAAATTATCATTTTTGATGAGTAATTTATTTTTATTCTCATATTTATACTAAATATAGTTAACGTAATTTTTATGTATTTTTACAAATTCATTTGGTATTTTTTTTAAGCTAAATTTCATATAATTGTAATTATAGCCTACTTTACAATTAACAGCATTTTGTAATTATAAAATCGGTTTTAGTATTTTTACATTAATATTTATATGTTATTAATTAGCCCAGTACCTTTAATTTATTTTCAAATCATTTTTTCTATTTTCATAAAATAACAAAAGGGGAAATTGGCTATTTAACAAACCGCCCTTATTATTTCAATTATAGCCAAATTGGCCACACCCCTATAAGATTTTTAAATGGCCCAATACCCTATTTAAACCAACCCAGCCCAATCCCCAAAATAACCCGGTCCAATCTTTTTTTTTTAATCTGAGTCGTTGATCAAATGAGATCAACGGCCCAGATTTAATTCCCATAATTAAAATCAATTACCCTCCCCCCAAACCCCTCATTTCTTTGAGACCGTCTCTCTCTCTATATCATCTCTCCCTCTCCCTTCTCTCTAGAACCTTCTGGTTCTCTCTTCTCCGATGAACTCCACCGCCTCTCCGGCCGCCTCCAATCTCACCCCATTCGACCATCAACCGCCATGAAACCCTAGATCACTGGTTCTCTCTATTTTTGAGACCCCAAAACCCCCACCATGTGAATCAGTCCCTAAAAAGTCCCGCCTGGTTTGTTTTCCGGCCATCTCCCTTTCACCAAGGCTCCGATGGGCCTCTCACCGTCCTGTTCAACACCTCTAGGACCTTCGAGGTTTATGGACCATGGTGGTTGAGACCTAGGGTTCCTGGCCTTGCTGCTCGTGTGTTCTCCAGTGTGATTTCAGGCGAAATCACACCCTATGTGTCACGATCTATGAAGTTTCGACAGGTTCTCTCAACTTTTATTAGGGTTTCCCCTTTTGTTATACCCTAACTCTCTCCTGAATCTCTCAAAACAGTGCTATTCTCATTCCATTCTCATGTTTTCTTCTGTGTTCTGCTTATTCTCGAGTTTATTCTGAAAGATCTTCTACTTTGAATCAGTTTTTTTTACTTTCTTTGAAAACTAGGGTTTCTTGGATTTCTTTTACGCATGCTCTCAACTGATTTTCTTTATGATTAAATCTTTTCTTTGTTTATTCTGACCTATTTCTATGCTCTTACTGTTTTAATTTGACTCTGCTAAAAACCCTAATTTCTAAAAATGTTTACTCGTTTGATTATGGGTGTTCGCATGTCTCTTTGCCTTGACTATGTGTGTTAGACTAATTTTCCTGGCCTTGTCTCTATGTGATTATGCGTGTTAGCACGATTCTCTTTACTCTGATCTATTGTGTTAGCATGCTCTTGTTGAGTTGTGTGTTAGCCTGATGTCCTTGATTCTATGTTAATTTTATGGTTACCATGCTTCGAAATGTCCTACTGAATCTTAACCTTTTTCACTAGCTCTGATGATTTTGTTTGTTCATCTCTTGTTCCCCTTTCTGTCTATATAGGCTAATTTTGCTCCGCTACTTTTGTTCCATTCACCTCTATTTATACTGTTAAAAAATGCAATCATGACTTCACATGACTGATTCTATTTCCTGATGATAGTGTAATCAAAAAACTTTCTTTCAAAGAACCTAGCATTCTACTCCCGTTTCGAATTAATTTATTTTTGTTACCTGTTTGTTATAGTACTCTGTTCTTTTAAGCCCTTCCTTAATTTGGATTTTCCTGAATTTGTCTTAATTGCGTATATGTGCAATACTGAATTCGGATTTTTCTTATTTATTCATACATGATTTGCCTTACTGCCTCATATGGTGCTGAATATTATTTTGTTTGGATTTTGATTCCCTTAATTAAGGAGAGTACTTCCGGATTCTTCACATTAATTGATTCCGCAGTTCTTCAATAACAATTTCTGTGATTTTTTACCTATATTCTTAGCCCCCCTTTACTTTCAACATAAATACCCTAATCTTTACACAAAACACACGATAGTCTTTGACTTGCACACACTGAATACGTTCAAATCTGCCATTCTCTCTTGCTCTCTTCTCTGATTACTATTCTCTGCTCCTGTTTATTATTGACGACTGAAACCAAGAACAAGTACTAGTTTACCCTTTGATCTTTGCATCCGCTTTTGCTCTTTTTACTGTATGTCTCGCATTATTTTCAACTCACACCAATGTGTTTATTTTTGTTTCAGTAATTTTCTTCTACTTATGCTTCTCTTGCTCGATGTGTGATTGACTCTTTGCTTTAATACTTCACCATGTCTTCTGGATTTACATGTTAATTAGACTTTGTTTACTCTAATTTTTTTGCTATGCCTATGTCCTGTTGTCAAACATTAGCATTGCCTAACCTTTGCTGCTTCCCAGTCCCGAAATCCCCTGATTCTGCTGTAGTCCTGTTCATTAAACATGCACTCCCTTTTAGCATTGTGTTGATCGTATTTGCTCCCTTTCCCCATAATATCTGTTGCAATCTCTATGCTACTATTTCTGTTATTTTCTTTATAAAAAAACAAACCCCTTGTTTTTTAAAACTTTTTCTTTGTAAACTTCTTCCTGCACTTCACACTATTCTTAGAAAATTAGTTCTCCACCTTCGTGTAGCATCTGCTTTGAGTACCTCTGAGTACTCGACTGAACTTGACATACAAGGCTTGTATCCACATTCTATCTCTCCTTATCTCTAAAAATTCTATTTATTGGCCTGGGACCCAATGGGGTCCTAGGGAGCTTTGCCGCACCTAGACCATGGCAAAGGTTGTGAGCGTCGAAGGGGTTTGGGATTGGAAGATTGGGTCTTATTGAAGGCTCCCTATAGCATAGCTTCTTATTTTTTTGTTCTTTAGTATTGTAATTCAGATGCTACTGGTTTGTAATAATTTGTAAACAAACAATTGGGGGTGAATAGTGAATATGGGGGAGGGTTATGCATGCTTAGTATAAATCATGGGTAGAAAACATGCTTATAGGATTTTTATTTATTTATTTGCGCAATAGACAACCTGTATAGGTCATGCATCTCATTCATTAGAGATCCTGCTTTAGACTCTTTATTTTCAGACTGTCATTACGCTCATGATGTAACCACGATCGGTTAATAACCAGCGATAATTAACAACAAGCCAAATAACTTGTCATTACTGCATTGGCATATTAGAAATCATGTTCTTATGAACTCTTATGTGCATTAGATATCCTGCCCATAGGACTTCTCACTTGTTCGAGTTGCAGTGGTTAATTCATGTTAGTCCAATAACCGTGTTAAAATATGGCTAAGTAGTTTGAAATTTGTTTCTGCAAACACCATACCACGCGTACCTTTATAAATCAGAATCAAATAGGTGTGTCCATTCCTTTATAAATAATCAGATAATGTATAACGACGCCTAGGCAAACCTTAGGCCCGTTAAGAACTGATCAGTTGTGTGTCTATTAGCATAAAACTCACCAACTTCCTTAAGTTTAAACTCTGCCGTTCCTATTCCTGTTTTGATTTTCTGAAGTTTACTCAGCTTTTCCTTAAAACAAACGCTGCTAAAAAATGATTCTGAAATGATCCGCCAATTTACTTTTACTGAGTTCTGATTTTTTTTTTGTCTACAAATCCCTGGGTTACCTATCTCTGCCCAGAATCGTGTTATTATTGTTACTACTTTCTTTTTTCTAAAACCAAGTTTTAACCGCTGTAAATGTCCCTATCCTTTTGAGACCTTAATAATGTTTAAGTCATGCTACTTATGTGTTTTGTTTGAGGAGGTGTACATGCGCCTTTACATGTTTATATGCTTTCCCCCAACATGCAGTATGTGTTTTTGTATGTCGCCTTAGATTTTTGTCCTTTGAAACCAATCAGCCTAATATCCTACCCTTTAGGACTAGTAGTCCTAAGTGCCTCCGGGACTGATAGGATGGGGGCGGGTAATAGCATGCAATACGTAAAACGAGACCATTTCGCGTTTAATACCTTAACGGGGTGGGGAAGGGTAGACATTGAGATGATGATCACGCGATAATACCATGCGTACGATTGGCTACCGGTGTTGCATGGATGATCCATGAATATTACAAAACCTAGGACCCCCTTTCCTTACGTAACTTCGTTATTATTTTATCAATGAAAATCTGGCTTTCGTTTCAGTCACCAAATTCCTCTTTAATTTCCTGCACTATTCTCTTCCTCTGAAAAATTCTGCTCATTCACTTCTTTGTTTACTTTCCTACATTTATACATTCTCTTAAACAATTATGAGACCGCCTAGTCCTTATTTTCAGCATGCTTGTTAATAGTTATATATACCTACTTGCAGTCTTTATGCGGAATTATCTTGTATGCTTATTTGCATGTAAAGTCACAATATAGCATGGCCGGGAACCACACTAGTGGATCTTGAGGGGTGCCTAAAACCTTCCCCTCGAGATAATTTCTAGCCCTTACCCGAACTCTGGTTTTCCAACTCAAAAAAAAACCTTAGTGTCCTAATGCACTTAATCATTAGGTGGCGACTCTTCAAATCCAAAAACCCAAATCCCAAACGGGAATAGAGTTGTCTTCCCAAATGTCGTAAACCCGATTTCGCGAGGAAAAGGGGGCGTCGACAGCATGGCTACTCTGCTGGGGATTTCTTTAGGCTTTTGCCACTTCATGTTATGTGTGACTTTATTGCTTCTTTATTGCTTTATTTAATGTCCTTATTCGAAACTGACTTGGCTTTTTGTTTCCTTTTCTTTAACGCTTTCATTTACTACTCTCCTTCAATACCGTTGTAATTTTGGAGCAATTATTGTAATCATTATTTCTTTTATGAACGTGAAAATACGTGACAACTTGCTTCATTCTTGTAACTGAATCTTCAACATCATATTCCACTCGTGCCAAACAAATACCATAGCGAAGCTTATAATGAGTTGTTGCGCTCTTCTGATATTACTACCCCCTAAATTTGGCAAAGGCATATTTGCGGTAAAACCAGTCGATCAGCGGTGCAGTCGACGGTTCCGTGCCTTTCCCTCTTGAGTTGTCCGCTCAAGGGTACCGGTCTAATACCCCATAGAAACCTTATTCTGTTTAACTGTGCATGCATCACTGTCAAACCTAGCTGAGTCAGTTATGTTGTCCACATAATGACTCTTTAAGACAGCCTTGTCCAAAGTCCACTGGGTTTTCCTGGAACCCAAACGGACAACACCATATTCTGTGCATTTATTTGGAGAACTAAATGCCATTATGCTAATTATTGGTTTAAATAGTCGAGTCCGGTGGGGTAAGGGTCTAACACTTTATTTTGCAGAAAATGAAGCACGAAATCCCCAGATTCGGCATGGTAACCCACATTCACCCAAGGTTGCGAAGCTGGTGGGGAGACCTTCACTCCAGTGACCAGACTCTCGTCCGCAAATATTTGGGAAATTTACCTTCTCTTTTGGAGATCCAGCCTGACAACAAAATCATAGAGGCTGCAACCTTATTCTGGGACAGTGATAGATCAGTGTTTCGATTTGGAGACCTTGAAATGACCCCTTTGCTCGAAGAAATAGGAGGGTTAGAAGGTATTCCTTGGGAGACTCCGGGTTTGCTTATGCCAGAAAATCGCAAGGGTAGGGGCTTCCTCAAGACGATGGGAATGAAGAAGAACCCAGACTTGACCTGTTTGAAGGATTCTTATATTTCTTTCGACTATCTGTACGAGAGGTACGGCCATAGCATGTCCTACCGCACCTACCCAGATGAATTCGCCCTCACATCATTGGGGCATATCCATAGGAGGGTCTTCGTCTTTATGTTCTACTTTTTGGGAATGATAGTGTTTCCTATAAAGAAGGCTAGGGTCCATACCAGACTAGCCATGGTCACCAAGACACTAATGGAAGGAATTGGAGGACAGCCTTTTAGCATAGTACCTATGATTGTTGCTGAGATATACCGAGCCCTGGAAAACTGTCAACGAGGGGCCAGTCACTTTGAGGGTTGCAACTTATTACTCTAACTCTGGCTTATAGAACATCTCCAAAAGGGTCAATACCATCAAGAGCTTCCGCGAAGGCCATGGAATGATCATATAGCCTTCCACCATCCCAAAAGAATGAACTATATGCCTAACATGTTCGCTCAACCAGAAGACGCTAAAGGGTGGGTAGAGTTGTTTGAAAATCTGATGGAAGACGAATTGCAGTGGATGTTCGAGTGGTTCCCTACTGGAGAGTTCATTATCCGTTCTCGGGACGCTCCATTCCTTATACTCATTGGTCTGGGAGGAACTTATCCCTATGTCCCTCTCCGAGTCATGAGGCAGGCAGGGAGGAGGCAGGTCATACCAAAGGTCGAAAAGATGAGTCACTTCAGGGCCGATTTCCAAGACGACGATAGCCCATACAAATGTCAAGCTCAACACATATGGAATAGCAAAATCATCCTGGAAAAGGACTCCATAGAACCTGACAGATACCATGCCGGTTATACTATCCAGGTTGGTTAGAAGAAGATCGTGCTGGGTTGGGACAGCCTGGGTCTGTTCGAGGTCATAGGGTCATCGACGAGAGGGCTGAAATATAGGTTAAGTACAACCAATTGCGTAGGAGGATCAGGGAGTGCGAGAGTGAACATCAGGAAATTCAAGAAGCAAATTAGAAGCTGATTGAGGAATGGGAAGATAAGGCTGTCAGCGCCAACAAGCGACTAGGGTATTTGGAGCGAGGTTTGGTAGAGTTGGAAAGGAAATTCATCCTGAGAATCGAAAATTGCCAGAACGCTGAGGGAAATGAAGGAGGGCATTTGGCTTGGGATTATTTGCTGCTGGGACTGCGTGAGCTGGTGAAGCTTTTCGATGGAGCTAAAGATGCCGAGTCTGGGGGAGGTCCTTCTGGGACCAAGTAGTTAGGAGTCTTTTTCTTTTCGCTTTAAAATGTAATAAGGCCAATGGCCAGTAGTGACATTTTACTTTCTGCAATTTTAGTGTCGTTTTGGGATTCGTCTTATTTTTATCAATAAAATGAGGCATTTAGCATTATAAGTTCTCCGAATCAACTTGTCGCTAGGCCTACCTCGGGCACAACGAGGCACCCAAACTAGGACACGATTTATATTCTTACACTATGTGCTTAAATATTGCAACATTTTTTCTCAGAATCCGTACTAACTTATTACCTTTTTGTTTTTACTTTTGTTTTATTCCCCTCCCCAAAAGGTTAGTTCGTGCACTCTGGCATCATCATCCTACTCCACAAGTTCTAAGGGCCCTCCGCCTCCTCCTTCTCCAAGTCCTATCAGAAACAAAAACAAAGCAAAAATGGAAGACTTGAGCAACATCAGAAAGGAGAACTCAGTTGAAAGGGTAGAGGTTCCTCAGGGTATTCAGGTTTCCACAGAAAGTGCCGCCCAGCTCGAACAGAAGTTACTGAAATTTCAAGAAGAACTGGACCAAGTTCGAAACTTGGCAAACTTGTCATTTTCCCTCACTACCCCAGACGTCAACTTCCCCAATGCTCAAAATCCTATACCTCCATAGAACATCCCAAAACTACATAAGCAACCCGCTCCCCATCAGAACTGCAACACATGTCACACTTCAAACAACACCCCGCTCCTCATTCCCGAACCACTAAATGATCATCCCCACCATACCCCATCTATGTGGACACCATACCACCATACACTCAACCTATTTCAAGCACACCGAAGTCTGATGACAAAGACTCTCTCATCAAGAACCTGGCTGCAGAACTCAAGAAACTGACAAGCCGAGTCCAGGGTGTTGAAGGAAACAAAGGTATTGAGGGGATGAATTATGAGGACCTTTGCATTCAGCCAGACGTCAAACTTCCCGAGGGGTACAAACCTCCCAAGTTCGAGATGTTTGATGGCTCAGGGGATCCCAGAGTCCATTTGAGGACATACTGTGATAAGCTGGTCGGTGTAGGAAGAGATGAAAAGATTCGCATGAAGATCTTCATGAGAAGTTTGAAAGGTGATGCTCTATCTTGGTACATTAGCCAAGACCCCAAGAAGTGGACAAGCTGGGTAGGAATGGCATCCGATTTCATGGACGGGTTCAGATTAAATACGGAGAATGCGCCAGATGTCTTCTACATCCAGAATTTGAAGAAGAAACCTACAGAGACATTCCGCGAGTATGCTACTCGTCGGATATCAGAGGCTGCTAAGGTCTGGCCGGCCTTGGAAGAAGAACAGATGAACAGGTTTTTCGTCCGAGCTCAGGATCCACAGTACTATGAGAGGTTGATGCTGATCGAAGGCTAGAAATTCTCCGACATCATCAAACTAGGAGAAAGGATTGAGGAAGTCATTAAAAGCGGTATGGTCACTAATTTTGAGGCACTGCAGGCTACCAATAAGGCTCTACAGTCGGGTGGCACGTCCAAGAAAAAGGATGTGAGTGTCGTGATGGTTGCACAGAGAACGAAATCCCCAGTAAAATACCAAGCTTACCCAGTACCTCCTCTCACATATCAGCCTATCCTTAAATACCAAGCACCTCCGCCCTCTTACCAAATCCCTCCACCTACTTACCAATCATCTTCATCCCCCATATATCAACCTACCTCACCGAGATATTCCCAACCCGCACCCGTCTACCAGGCCTATA
This sequence comes from Nicotiana attenuata, assembly GCF_001879085.1. Taxonomy (NCBI): domain Eukaryota; kingdom Viridiplantae; phylum Streptophyta; class Magnoliopsida; order Solanales; family Solanaceae; genus Nicotiana; species Nicotiana attenuata. The sequence continues at coordinate 133,876 of NW_017671069.1, read as the reverse complement.
ATGCTCAGCCCTCTCACTATCAATCACCTCCCACCCGCCAAAACTTCCCTAGGCCACGTCCTAACTTCGACCATTGACCTCCCAAGCAATACACCGCCATCGCTGAACTAATCGACCAGCTATACGAAAGGCTCAAAGCTGTTGGTTACATCACCCCGATCCCTGCCATGACTCCACCATTCCGGCATGAAGGGGCATACCATTGATGAATGCCGATCTCTGAAGGATAAAATCCAAGCTTTAATTGATAACAAGATCATCGTGGCAAAGGATCCTGCTCCTAATGTTCGCAACAACCCTTTGCCTGACCACAAGGGTTGAGGCGTTCACATGATCGAGATAGAAGGTGATTGGGATCCTGAAGGGTCGATTGGATTGTTTGCCGAAGGTGACGAGCCGAAGAAACCAACAGTCACACTGAATCCAATGGTAGTCCAGATCTAGCCCTCTAGGGATGCTGAAGTAAATATGTCTATACCTCTCGAGCTTGGAACACCGTCATCCACAAAGACCGCAGAGCCAATTGAGGTGGAGTTTGGGTCTCCAAAGGCACCTGTACCATTTGAAATTGCTGTGTTACCTCCCAAAACAAGGGTTCCCATTCCTGTAGCAATGTCAGCCACAACACCGTTCCATACACAGGCCATTCCTTGGGACTACACCGCTGAGGCGAGAAGAAAAGGGAAAACTAGGTCTGGAGAAGCAATTGCAGCACAGGGCATGACCAGAACAGGCAGGATTTATACTCCGGAGCATTTAGCTGAATCAAGTAAGCAGGCCTCTGGACGGCCTATTAAAACTGGGCCCGATGACCTCTGGCGGAAGATACAAGTAAAAGAGTACTCGGTCGTTGATCAATTGAATAAAACACCAGCACAGATCTCCATCCTGGCTCTGCTGCAAAGCTCCGATGCACATAAGAATGCCTTGTTGAAAATACTGAGTGAGGCATATGTACCCAGCAACATAACTGGAGGAGAGATGGCAAACATGGTAGGGCAGATACTGGAGAGTCACAAAATCACTTTCCATGAAGATGAGTTGCCACCGGAAGCTTTAAGCCACAACAAGGGGTTGCACATCACTGTGCAATACGAGGATTATTTCATCACCCGGATTCTGATTGACGGAGGGTCCAGCCTAAATACTTGCCCATTGGTGACTCTCAGAACATTGGGGAAGAGCCTGCATGAGATCAAGGATGGGGCTATCAACGTTAAAGCTTTTGATGGTTCCCAAAGGTCCACTATTGGGGAGATCAGTTTGTGTCTACAAATGGGACCGACTTGGTTTGACGTTGATTTTCAAGTGATAGACATCCCAGCATCTTACAACTTACTACTGGGACCACCTTGGATCCACGCCACTGGAGCTGTAGCATCAACCCTGCACCAGGCAGTGAAGTTCGAGTGGAATCACCAAGAGGTGATTATTCATGGCGACGGTAGTAATCCCATATACAGTCGCCAGACCATCCCAACAATCGGAGGAAGAAGGAAGATAGGCGGAGAAACCTACCATCACATTGAGCGAGTCAACGCCGTGGACAAGGATAAGTGGTGGGATAACAAGATCGAAAGTATACTGAATTGGTGTGGATACGAGCCTGGCAAGGGACTTGGCAAAAACCTCCAGGGAACCGCCAAACCCATCAAGCTGAAGAAACATGGTACCACTTTTGAGTTGGGGTATGAATACACTTGGGAGGAGTTCAACCATTGGTCGCCACCATGGCGTAGTCCTTACTACCCATTGGAGCATCTGATACCCCGTCTAGAGCAGACTTTTCAACCAGCCGAAGTCATTTATGGGTCAGAAGAAGAGGAAGCATTAGCAGCAATGAGGAACTTATTCTTGGAAGATGATAATATAGACTGTTGCGTTATTTTCGAGGATGGAGGGGATGAAGGTCCTTCCATACAAGCTGTGAGCCGAGGAGCACGCCTTAACAATTGGTCCATCAGAACCACAAGGGCCCGGAAAGCTTCGGGGTAGCAAGGCTGAACAAAGCAATATGCATTATCTTTTACTTTTTCGCTAGTTGATTTCCTTTCTGTACTTTCAATTTCGAAAAGAGCTCCGATATTCAAAACAATTATGGAATTTATCAAAAGCATTTTAGTTTCTTATAAATCTCGCTCTTATTTTTTTCTCTATCATTTACTTTATTTACACAGCATTACTATTACTTATCTTGATGAACCGACGAGTGTGACATGCGACGAGATAACGCAACAAACGGATATAGACTCAGAAGAGGATGATATACCAGAAGAGGTTGTTAAAGAGGTTGAGAACTTTGAGAATAGGCCTAAGTCTAACTTGGACGAAACTGAGGTTGTCAACTTGGAGGATACAGAGAATGTCAAGGAAACGCGCATCAGTGTTCATTTGTCACCATCAAAAAAGGAAGAGTACACAGAGTTTCTAAGAGAATATGAGGACATATTCGCCTGGTCGTATGATGATATGACTGGTCTCAGTACATCTATTGTAGCTCACAAACTGCCAACAGATCTGACATGTCCGTCGGTAAAGCAGAAGCTCAGAAAATTCAAACCTGACATGAGTTTGAAAATCAAGGAAGAAGTCACCAAGCAAGTCAAAGCCAAGGTTCTCAGGGTAGTGGAGTACCCAACATGGTTAGCCAACATTGTTCCAGTGCCAAAAAAGGACGGGAAGGTCAGAGTCTGTGTCAACTACCGGGATCTCAATCGGGCCAGTCCGAAAGATGACCTCCCCTTGCCAAACATACATATCCTGATTGACAACTGCGCTAAGCACGAGTTGCAGTCATTTGTCAATTGTTTTGCTGGGTATCATCAGATATGGATGGACGAAGAAGATGCGGAGAAAACAGCTTTCGTTACGCCATGGGGGATGTATTGTTACAAGATGATGCCGTTCGGGTTAAAGAATGCCGGGGCCACCTACATGAGGGCCATGACTACTATTTTCCATGACATGATACACAAAGAGATCAAGGTGTACGTAGACGATGTCATCATCAAATCCAAGAGAGCCACCGACCACATGGAAGATCTGAGAAAATTCTTTAACAGACTGAGGAGGTACAATTTGAAGCTGAATCCCGCCAAGTGCGCATTCGGGGTTCCTGCTGGAAAGTTGCTTGGGTTCATCGTACGTCGCCGAGGAATAGAGCTGGATCCATCAAAGGTTAAGTCCATTTAAGAATTGCCACCGCCAAAGAATAAGAAAGAGGTCATGAGTTTCTTGGGGAGACTCAATTACATCAGCCGGTTCATAGCCCAGTCCACTGTCATTTGTGAACCAATCTTTAAGATGTTGAAGAATGGCGCCGCCACTAAATGGACTGATGATTTTCAGAAAGCCTTCGACAGAATCAAGGAATACCTGTCAACGCTGCCAGTTCTAGTTCCGCCCGAACCGGGCAGACCGCTCTTGCTCTACCTTGCAGTATTGGATAGAGCATTCGGTTGTGTTCTGGGGCAACATGACGAAACAGGGATAAAGGAGCAAGCCATCTATTACCTCAGCAAGAAGTTCACTCCATACGAGGCCCGGTACTCTCTATTAGAACGCACATGTTGTGCTCTAACCTGGGTGGCTCAGAAGTTGAGGCATTATTTTTGTGCCTATACCACTTATCTCATATCGAGAATGGATCCGCTGAAGTATATCTTCCAGAAGCCCATGCCTACGGGCAAGCTAGCCAAGTGGCAAATCCTGCTGAGTGAATTCGACATTGTTTACGTGACTCAGAAAGCAATCAAAGGATAGGCACTGGCAGATCATCTTGCCGAAAATCCCGTGGACGGAGAATACGAGCCTCTAAAGACGTATTTTCCTGACGAAGAGGTCTCTTTCATAGGAGAAGATATTGCAGAATCCTATGATGGTTGGAGGACGTTTTTCGACGGAGCAGAAAATTTCAAAGGAGTTGGCATAGGGGCAGTTTTAGTATCAGAAACAGGTCAGATCATCTGGTGTCCGCCAAGCTCAGGTTCCCGTGCACCAACAACATGGCGGAGTACGAAGCCTGCATCTTGGGGCTCAAGCTGGCCATTAACATGAACGTTCAGGAGTTACTAGTGATCGGGGATTCCGACTTGCTCATACATCAGGTTCGAGAAGAATGGGCAACCAAGAACTCCAAAATACTCCCGTACTTGCATCATGTACAGGAGTTGAGGAAGAGGTTCACAAAGACAGAATTCTGGCATGTCCCCAGAGTCCAGAATGAGTTCGCCGACGCATTAGCCACTCTATCATCCATGATTCAGCATCAGGATAAGAACTTCATTGATCCTATCCCGGTAAAAATCTAGGATCAACCCGCTTACTGTGCTCATGTCGAGGAAGAAGCAGATGGAAAACCATGGTTTCATGACATTATGAAATATCTGGCAACAGGAGAATACCCAGAACTTGCAAACACTACTCAGAAGTGCACACTGCGGAGGTTGTCCAATCACTTCTTTCACAACGGAGTAATCTTGTATAGGAGGACTCCCGATTTAGGATTACTAAGGTGTGCCGAAGCAAAGGAAGCATCCAGGTTGTTGGAAGAGGTTCATGCAGGGACCTGTGGCCCGCACATGAATGGTTTCGTCTTAGCCAAGAAAATACTCCGAGCTGGTTATTTTTGGATGACTATGGAGACGGACTGCATCCAGTATGTCCGAAAATGCCATCGTCGTCAGATACATGCGGATATGATAAAGGTGCCTCCTAACGAGCTCAATACAACGAGCTCACCATGGCCGTTCGCCGCTTGGGGAATGGATGTCATCGGACCTATCGAGCCCGCTGCATCAAACGGGCACAGGTTCATTCTAGTGGCAATTGATTATTTTACCAAATGGGTTGAAGCAGCATCATATAGGGCGGTAACCAAGAAGGTTGTGGCATACTTTGTCCGCGACCGTATCATTTGCTGGTTCGTCATCCCAGAGTCAATCATTACTGATAATGGTTCCAATCTTAATAGTGATCTGATGAAAGCAATGTGTGAGACGTTCAAGATTAAGCACAAGAATGCTACAGCCTACAGACCGCAGATGAATGGAGTAGTAGAAGCAGCCAATAAGAACATCAAGAAGATACTGAGAAAAATGATAGAGAAACACAAACAGTGGCACGAAAAGCTATCTTTTGCTTTATTGGGATACCGTACCACAGTCCGCACATCAACCGGGGTGACTCCCTATATGTTGGTTTATGGTACCGAGGCAGTCATTCCCACCAAGGTGGAGATTCCCTCCCTGAGGGTTATACAGGAAACGGAACTTGAAGATGCAGAATGGGTAAAGAGTCGCTATGAGCAGTTAGCCCTTATAGACGGAAAAAGATTGAATGCAGTTTGCCATGGTCAATTGTATCAGAACCGGATGTCCAGAGCCTTCAACAAAAGAGTCAGACCGAGACAATTCACACCGGGGCAGCTGGTGCTGGAAAAGATTTTCCCGCATCAGGATGAGGCCAAAGGAAAGTTCTCTCCTAACTGGCAAGGCCCGTACATGGTTCACCGGGTCCTAACAGGAGGAGCCCTCATACTCGCAGAAATGAATGGAGAAGTCTGGCCAAAGCCAATTAATTCAGATGCAGTCAAGCGTTATTATGTGTAATCATTATGATTTCTTTATGATGTAATTTGAACTACGCCTGACCCAATTTCCATTTATGAGGGGATACGCAGGCAGCCCTATGGGTTCGGTCACAATTCAATAAAAATTTCATTTCCCCCCAATAATGGAAAGTGGGGTAGAATTTTGAGGAGGACCCTCAAAATTCCGGAACCAAAAGAGGTCGCAATGTCTTGAACCGCGTCGCAGTCGTCGGTTCATCTAAAAGAAAATTGTTTTAAATTATGTATTTACATCATATTTTTTTTAAAAAAAATTACTAGGTCATGCATGGCTACCATCAAATTGCTTTGTTTAGCGACGCTACCCCAACGAAAACAAGAACCAAGTAGGACAAGCGGAGTCCACGGGAAGACGAACTAACCTTCCCCCCTTGACAAAACTCACGATCTTTCTTGAATGCAGGCACCTCAAAACATAGAACCATCAGATCCGGTTCATACTCATATTTTGCAGGAGTACAACTCTTAGAATCATCACTCACTTACAAGTGCTATCCGCACATGACCTCCCCAGCGGCCACAATGACAATCAACTATCAGCTATCATCTCTCAGCTAAGAAATTTCGTTACTCTTCACCTTTATTTCGTACTAAGTGTTGTCTCCATCTGCATTTCCTTGCATTGCATAAGGCTACCTTTCTGCCTTCCGAGACTAAGCGTTGTCTCCATCCTGCATTTGCCAGCATTGCATAAGGCTACCTTTCTGCCTTTCGAGGTTAAGTACTACCTCCATCCTGCATTTTCCTGCATTGCATAAGGCTACCTTTCTGCCTTCCGAGGTTAAGCACTACCTCCATCCTGCATCTTCCTGCATTGCATAAGGCTACCTTTCTGCCTTCCGAGGTTAAGCACTACCTCCATCCTGCATTTTCCTGCATTGCATAAGGCTACTTTTCTGCCTTCCAAGACTAAGCATTGTCTCCACCTGCATGGCCGAAATATCGCCAACTTGATTTAAGTCCTGCACGGCTGAAACATCGCCAATTTTATTTAAATTTTCTATGTCGGCTGAAATATCGCCATTTATATTTATGCTTTACATAGGCTGAAACATCGCCAACTATATTTAAATCTCTATGTCGGCTGAAAGATCGCCAATTTTATTTAAATTTTCTATGTCGGCTGAAATATCGCCATTTATGTTTATGCTTTACATCGGCTGAAACATCGCCAAATCCTGCATTTCATGGGTTTAAATATCACCAAATCGTCCAAAGGCGTCATTGTTCGGAGGCATCATTTTCATAGACCGAGAACGCCATGCCATGGCCTGAGGACCCCGCTTTTGTCTTTTGCATATCATTATTCAAAGGCATCATGGTTCGGAGGCATCATTCTCATAGCCCGAGAACATCATTTCATAGCCTACGAATCCTCTATTAAACGCTTCATGGCCCAGGACATCATGGTCTGAGGACGTCATCCTACCCGTCCGAAGACAGCATTCATGGTCCAACGGGAACTTGCATCACGTTTAAATTTATGCATGATATGTTCGTATTGATCATTTGCAGGTACACCGGCTAGCAACGGCCATCACAGCAGGAGCGATCTCGCTCCGGTTCCCGCAGCCCATCGGTCCCTGACCATCCTTCCCAACCCAAATATCGCGTCCGTCTTTCAAATCTCCATCGGCATGTTCCCCCGACGGATCCCCGAACNCGTAGACCTCCCAAGCAATACACCGCCATCGCCGAACCAATCGACCAGCTGTATGAAAGGCTCAAAGTTGCTGGTTACGTCACCCCAATCCCTGCCATAACTCCAGAAAATCCTTCCCAATGGGTCAACCCGAACAAAACCTGTGCATACCATTCCGGCATGAAGGGGCATACCATTGATGAATGTCGATCTCTGAAGGATAAAATCCAAGCCTTAATTGACAACAAGATCATCGTGGCGAAAGAGCCTGCTCCCAATGTTCGCAACAATCCCCTGCCTGATCATAAGGGTGGAAGTGTTCACATGATCGAGGTAGAAGATGATTGGGACCCCAAAGGGTCGATTGGATTGATTACCGAAGGTGACGAGCCCAAGAAATCAACAATCACACTGAATCCAATTGTGGTCCAGATCCAGCCCTCTGGGGATGCTGAAGTAAATATGTCCGTACCCCTCGAGCTTGAAACACCGTCATCCACAAAGACCACAGAGCCAATTAAGGTTGAGTTTGGGTCTCCAAAGGCACCTGTACCATTTGAAGTTGCTGTGTTACCTCCCAAAGCGAGGGTACCCATTCCTGTAGCAATGTCAGCCATAACACCGTTCCATACACAGTTCGTTCCTTGGGATTACACCGCCGAGGCGAGAAGAAAAGGGAAAACTAGGTCTGGAGAAGCAATTGCAGCACAGGGCATGACCAGAACAGGTAGGGTTTATACTCCGGAGCATTTAGTTGAATCAAGTAAGCAGGCTTCTGGACGGCCTATTGAAACTGGGCCCGATGATCTCTGGAGGAAGATACAAGCAAAAGAGTACTCAGTCGTTGATCAACTGAATAAAACACCGGCACAGATCTCCATCCTAGCTCTGCTGCAAAGCTCCGATGCGCATAAGAATGCCTTGTTGAAGATACTGAGTGAGGCATATGTACCCAGCAACATAACTGGAGGAGAAATGGAGAACATGGTAGGGCAGATATTGGAGAGTCATAAAATCACTTTCCACGAGGATGAGTTGCCCCCAGAAGGGTTAAGCCACAACAAAGCGTTGCACATCACTGTGCAATGTGAAGACTATTTCATAACCAGGACTTTGATTGACGGAGGGTCCAGCCTTAATATTTGCCCATTGGTGACTCTCAGAACATTGGGGAAGAGCCTGCATGAGATTAAGGATGGGGACATCAACGTCAAAGCTTTCGATGGTTCCCAAAGGTCCACCATTGGGGAAATCAGTTTGTGTCTGCAAATGGGACCGACTTGGTTCGACGTTGACTTTCAAGTGATAGACATCCCAGCATCTTACAACTTACTACCGGGACGACCTTGGATCCACGCTGCTGGAGCTGTAGCATCAACCCTGCACCAAGCAGTGAAGTTCGAGTGGAATCACCAAGAGGTGATTATTCATGGCATTGGTAGTAATCCCATATACAGTCGCCAAACCATCCCAACAATCAGAGGAAGAAGGAAGATAGGCGGAGAAACCTACCATCACATTGAGCGAGTCAACACCGTGGACAAGGATAAGTGGTGGGATAACAAGATCGAAAGTATACTGAATTGGAGCGGATATGAACCTGGCAAGGGGCTCGGCAAGAACCTTCAGGGAATCACTAAACCTATCAAATTGAAGAAGCACGGCACCATCTTCGGGTTGGGGTATGGATATACTTGGGAAGAATTCAAGGATTGGTCGCCACCATGGTTCGGCCTTTATTATCCACTGGAGCACCCTATACCTCGCCTGGAGCAGACTTTCAGGCCAGCAGATGTCATATATGGGTCAGAAGAAGAGGAAGCATTAGCAGCAATGAGGAACTTGTTCCTGGGGGATGATAATATGGACTGTTGTGTCATTTTCGAGGAGGAGGGGGAGGAAGGCCCTTCCATACAAGCCGTGAGCCGAGGAGCGCGCCTCAATAATTGGTCCATAGAACCACCAAGGCCCGGAAAGCTTCGGGGTAGCAAGGCTGAACAAAACACTATGCATTATCTTTTACTTTTTCGCTAGTTGATTTCCTTTTCGTACTTTCTTTAAATTTCAAAAAGAGCTCCGATATTCGAAACAATTATGGAATTTATCAAAGTATTTCAGTTTCTTATAAATCTTGCTCTTATTATTTTCTCTATCATTTACTTTATTTACACAGCATTACTATTACTTATCTTGATGAACCGACGAATGTGACATGCGATGATATAACGCGACAAACGGATATAGACTCAAAAGAGGATGATATACCAGAAGAGGTTGTTAAAGAGGTTGAGAACTTTGAGAATAGGCCTAAGTCTAACTTAGACGAAACTGAGGTTGTTAACTTGGGGGATACAGAGAATGTCAAGGAAACGCGCATCAGTGTTCACCTGTCACCATCGGAAAAGGAAAAGTACACGGAATTCATAAACGAATATGAGGATATATTTGCCTGGTTGTATGATGATATGACCGGTCTCAGTACATCTATTGTAGCTCACAAACTGCCAACAGATCCGACATGTTCCCAGAATCCAGAATGAATTCGCCGATGCATTGGCTACCTTGTCATCCATGATACAACATCCAGACAAATACTTCATTGATCCTATTCTAGTAAAAATCCATGATCAGCCAGCCTATTGGGCTCATGTCGAGGAAGAAGCGGGCGGAAAGCCCTGGTTTCACGACATCAAGGAATTCTTGGCCGAAGGAAAATATCCAGAGCTTGCAAACACACTGCGATGGTTATCCAATCACTTCTTTCACAGCGGAGGAATCCTGTATAGGAGGACTCCCGATTTGGGATTGCTAAGGTGTGTCGAAGCAAAGGAAGCGTCCAGGTTATTAGAAGAAGTTCATGCAGGGACCTGTGGCCCACATATGAATGGTTTCGTCTTAGCCAAGAAAATACCCCGAGCTGGTTATTTTTGGATGACTATGGAGACAGACTGCATCCAGTATGTCCGAAAATGCCATCGCTGTCAGATACATGCGGATATGATAAAGGTGCCTCCCAATGAGCTTAATGCAACGAGCTCGCCATGGCCATTCGCCGCTTAGGGAATGGATGTCATCGGACCTATTGAGCCCGCCGCACCAAATGGGCACAGGTTTATTCTAGTGGCAATTAATTATTTCACCAAATGGGTTGAAGCAACATCATATAAGGCAGTGACCAAGAAGGTTGTGGCAGACTTTGTCCGCGACCGTATCATTTGCCGGTTCGGCATCCCAGAGTCAATCATTACTGATAATGGTTCCAATCTCAATAGTTATCTGATGAAAGCAATGTGTGAAACATTCAAGATTAAACACAAGAACTCTACAGCCTACAGACCTCAGATGAATGGAGCTGTAGAAACGGCCAATAAGAACATCAAGAAGATAATAAGGAAAATGATAGAGAAACACAAGCAGTGGCACGAAAAGCTATCATTTGCTTTATTGGGGTACCGCACCACGGTTCGCACATCAACCGGGGCGACTCCCTATATGTTGGTTTATGGTACTGAGGCAGTCATTTCGGCCGAGGTAGAGATTCCCTCCCTGAGGATTATACAGGAAGCAGAACTTGAAGATGCAGAATAGGTAAAGAGTCGCTATGAGCAGTCAGCCCTTATAGAAGGAAAGAGAATGAATGTAGTTTGCCATGGTCAATTGTATCGGAACAGAATGACCAGAGCTTTCAACAAAAGAGTCAAGCCAAGACAATTCACACCGGGGCAGCTGGTGTTGAAGAAAATTTTCCCGCATCAGGATGAAGCCAAAGGAAAGTTCTCTCCTAACTGGCAAGGCCCGTACATGGTTCACCGGGTCCTAACAGGAAGAGCCCTCATACTCGCCGAAATGGATGGAGATGTCTGGTGTTGAGGAGGACCCTCAAAATTCCGAAGTCAACTTTCAGCCATTCATCGCACGCAGCCGTCAGAAACCCCAGACCAGTAAACTGTGGCAGAATTTTGAGGAGGACCCTCAAAATTCCGGAGAAAAATAGGTCGCAATGTCTTGAACCGCGTCGCAGTCGTCGGTTCATCTAAAAGAAAATCGTTTTAAATTATGTATTTACATTATATTTTTTTTTTAAAAAAAATTATATTACCAGGTCATGCATGGCTACTGTCAAATTGCTTTGTTTAGCGACGCTACCCCAATGAAAACAAGAGCCGAATAGGACGAGCGGAGTCCGCTGGAAGACGAACTAACCTTCCCCCTTGACAAAACTCACGATCCTTCTTTGAATGCAGGCACCCCAAGACATAGAACCATCAGATACGGTTACATACTCCTATTTTGCAGGAGTACAACTCTCAGAATCATCGCTCACTTATAAGTGTTGTCCGCACGTGACATCCCCAGCGGCCACAATGACACAATCAACTATCAGCTATCGTCTATCAGCTAAGAGATTTCGTTGTTCTCCACCTTTATTTCTTGCATTGCATAAGGCTACCCTTCTGCCTTCCGAGACTAAGCATTGTCTCCATCTGCATTTTTCTTGCATTGCATAAGGCTACCTTTCTGCCTTCCGAGACTAAGCGTTGTCTCCATCCTGCATTTTCCTGCATTGTATAAGGCTACCTTTCTGCCTTTCGAGACTAAGCGTTGTCTCCATTCTGCATTTCCTTGCATTGCATAAGGCTACCTTTCTGCCTTTCGAGGTTAAGCACTACCTCCATCCTGCATTTTCCTGCATTGCATAAGGCTACCTTTCTGCCTTCCGAGACTAAGCGTTGTCTCCATCCTGCATTTTCCTGCATTGCATAAGGCAACCTTTCTGCCTTCCGAGGTTAAGCACTACCTCCCTCCAGCATTTTCCTGCATTGCATAAGGCTACTTTTCTGCCTTCCGAGACTAAGCATTGTCTCCACCTGCATGGCTGAAATATCGCCAACTTGATTTAAGTCCTGCACGGCTGTAACATCGCCAATTTTATTTAAATTTTCTATGTCGGCTGAAATATCGCCATTTATATTTATGCTTTGCACTGGCTGAAATATCGCCAATTCTATATAAATCTCTATGTCGGCTGAAATATCGCCAATTTTATTTAAATCCTGCATGGCTGAAATATTTCCAACTTTATTTAAATCTCTGCATGGCTAAAATATCGCCAATTCTATTTAAATCTTTGCACCGGCTAAAATATTGCCGACTTTATTCAAATCTTTGCATGGCTGAAATATCGCCAACTTCATTTAAATCCCACATCGGCTAAAACATCGCCAAATCATGCATTTCATGGGCTGAAAGATCGCCAAATTGTCCAAAGGCTTCATTGTTCGGAGGCACCATTTTCATAGCCCGAGAACGCTATGCCATGGCCTGAGGACCCCGCTTTTGTCTTCTGCATATCATTATTCAAAGGCATCATGGTTCAGAGGCATCATTTTCATAGCCCGAGAACATCATTTCATAGCCTGCGAATCCTCTATTATACGCTTCATGGCCCAGGACGTCATGGTCTGAGGACGTCATCCTATCCGTCTGAAGACAGCATTCATGGTCCAACGGGAACTTGCATCACGTTTAAATTTATGCACGATATGTTCGTATTGCTCATTTGCAAGTACACCGGCTAGCAACGACCATCACAGTAGGAGCGATCTCGCTCCGGTTCCCGCAGCCCATCGGTCCCTGACCATCCTTCCCAACCCAAATATCGCGTCCGTCTTTCAAAATCTCCATCGGCTTGTTCCGCCGACAGATCCCCGAACTACATATGGCCTGATTCCTGTAAAACCAGGGATATGTAGGCAGCTCAGGAACCAGAGCTTGGTCAAAATTCTTCAAATCGTTTCTTTCGGTCAAAATTGGCCATTATATCTTTACCCGACAACTCTTTCATCCTTCTCGGGTAAAGAGGGGACTGTTGATACCCAATTTTTCCCTGTATATTTTAGTTTCAAAATAGCATGTATATGCATATATAAGCATAGCTAAGCTTTTTTGGCATTTTTTCTAATTTTTAAAGTTTTTAAAATTAATTTATTGTCCATTTTTAACAGTATAAAATCAATAGTTATTCCCAAAAATTATCATTTTTGATGAGTAATTTATTTTTATTCTCATATTTATACAAAATATAGTTAAGGTAATTTTT